>NC_085869.1:9409343-9456962 GCF_034702125.1 Engraulis encrasicolus | reverse complement strand
CGCCCTCCCCATCGAGATCCGATCAGCCACCTCCGTCGACTCCTTCAAGAAGCAGCTGAAGACCCACCTCTTCATCCTTGCCAACTCCTAGCTGCCAAGGCGTCATAGTGTCCCAGCTGCCGCAGCGCCCTTACTACTCGCAACCAGCCCTGGCAGGGGGCTCCCCTAGGTGGCCGCTGGTCTCTGCCTGAGGTTTCTTCCTGACTATAGGGGGTGTTTTTTACTCAGACCTCACTGAGCTTTTTTTCCCCCCTTACAAACTATGAATCAAGCGAAAGGGAGTTTTTCNTCACCCTTGATGCCACCAGGGGGCGCATCTGAGGGCCCAATTTCAGTGTGTCTATCTATGACTTATGATAGGCCCAGCCACTATGGACCTTACACATCTAAGAATCCTGGTCCTAACCTACGTTGACCTTATGACTCTACATTCTCTGTCTATCTCTTCTTCCTCTGCCTTCCTGCTTTTTCTGCCTCTCCTCTATACCTCTCCTTTTAAATCTATCTCTAACAATGTTTTTTTTTCCCATTTGTTAAGCACTTTGAGTTACATGCCTTGTATGACACAGTGCTATACAAATACAATTATTATTATTATTATTATGATTAAAACTTCCGAACTACATGCTTTCCTTTGGTTGCCATGGGTACAACCCTCCGCACGTACATGACGTTAGATACAGGCGCCGCTTCTGTAGTCGCCAAAAGTTTCCGGGTTTAGCATATGGACGCAACATCGTATTTATGTCGAAGTTTGACACAAAATGATCAACCATGTCATACCTACAGCCTATTTTTAACACCCTCGACAGTTTGCGGGGGTTCGCTAAGCGCGTGCTTACACTCGGAGCTTATTTGAAACTGGCCCCTATTCATTCCCAATGGAGGCCGGAAGCCGATACGAACCAGGAAGTCCTAAAATGCTAACATGAAAGACTACAATCTACTACATGCTTCCGCGTTACTGAAGAACTCTATTAGACTATATACAAAATCTACCAGAATTATACAAAACACTTTTAGGTAGTCTTTGGTAAGTCCTATTTGCATGATGGCTGTCAAATGACAACATTCAGTAAGTTTCAAGTTCAAGTTTCAAGTTTATTTAGCCATATCAACAGTATAAAAATACAGTTGTTAGGAATGTTTCTTGGTGTGCTCACACAACAACACAAACAAAAGACACAAAACTGGGCAGGGGGTGGGGGTATGAAAGAAAAACAGGGGGGGGGGTACACAAATAAATAAACAGGGAATGGCATACAAAACATTGGAGACATAGAAAAGTGCAATGGAATATTTAAAGTGCATGGTATGTACAGAAAGCAGTAGCATTGTGCAGAGTAAACAAAGGAGGTAGGAAGGCCAGGTAGTGGAGTAGCTGTAAAGTGCTAGTGCGTATTTAAGTGTCGGATGGCTTGTGGGTAGGTACTGTCCCTAGATCGTGTGGTTTTGCTTGGGATACTGCGGTACCTTTTCCCTGAAGGCAATAGTGTGAATAGGTGGTGTGCTGGGTGTGTAGGGTCAGAGGTGATGTTATTGGCTGTCTTGGCAAGTCTGGTGTTGTAGAGTGAGGCTAAAGTGGGAAGACTGCGGCCAATGATTTTAGAGGCCCTGCGTACCACCCTCTCCAGATGTTGCTTTTCTTGGCTGGTGGAGCTACCATACCAGACCAAGATGGAGAAGGTGAGCACGCTTTCGATGGTGGCACTATAAAAGTGGATCAATAGGTAGCAATAAGGTACAATAAATTGAACAGACTATAGAGTAAACTTCTTCCAAACAGTTCAGTTTCACCCATGTTTTTTTGGTTTGTGCTGGCACAGTCAACATTTCATCACAGTACCTTTGATGGAAGCAATACTGAAATGGTACATCGACACATGTGACATGGTTAATACATACAGTGTATATGAGGTACTTGATGAAAGTAACAAAGGAGTCTCATACGTCAGAGGTTAACTCAGTAATGTTTGGCTCCCACTTGATCTTCAATGCCCATCCCTCCTTCATGGCTATGTGTAGCGGTTCATTTTCACAGTATAGCCTTCATGTAATGTTCCTCCATGTCACACCGTTTCCTCTGCACAACCTGTTCACAGCATGACAAGGGCAATAGCAAATAGCAAGTAATCAGCATCATTTACCAACAACATTTAGACTGTAAGGGAAGCATTGGAACAGCACACAATGGATATGCTGTTAAGATGAAACACGGCCAAAGGATGCAGGTTACAAGAAAAGTAGGCTACTTAGAGCACAGAGGTCAGCCAAGATACCATATAATCCCCAAAATAGAATCAGCTTGCATACAGTACAAACATAACATACAGAATTCGGAATGATGCATGCATGCTTTTGTCAAGTTATTTTGCAAGCCAACAACTAAAAAAACAAACATACACACTATAGTGTGCACGCACGCACGCATGCACACACACAAACACAAAAAACCTATATCCAAACCACCTCCTTGAAGGAGATTTTTAAAAGTCTTCTTACCTTCTCCACCATCCCCTGCTTGTGCTAACAGGTGTGCATCCGGTCCAGGCTCTGCACCATTAGCTACAGGCCCTGCTTCTTGCTGAGCACGGTCTGAAAAGCAGCCCACACAAAAATAAAACAACAAAGTACAAGGACAATGCATGAAGTGGAATAACATAAGCCACACCTCATAATTATTGGATGTTTTTCAAGATTACAGTTTTGAATACGCCTTGAAAAAGGCCAAGTAAGATGAAATAATCTGTGAGTCTTTACACCAACAACCAAGGAGAAAAGATGAACACTATGAGGCATTTCAATTTCCTGTGTGTTTTCTGGATGCTTTTGACCTTTTTACCTTGCATTTCAGTGGGATTGTCCTCATCAGGAAGTCTGGAGCACTGCCTCCAAATGACACCTACAAGTGAAACAGAGGCAGTTGATATAGCCAATGACCTTTGGTGAAGCACCAAGCATTAATGGGGAATTCTACACTGTTGACATAATGTGTACGACTGACTGAAAGCATCCTGTATACTTCATACCTGTAACCTGTTCCACTCCATCAAAAAGACCCCATAACAAAATGAGTGTTCCCTCTTTGCCATTTATCTTGGCTCTCTTCCAACATGATGGCTCATGAAGAGTACTTTGTTCATTTGCCTAAATAAATATGCCCTAAACTCTGAAAAAAATATTAACCCTGGTCTACCTTTCTGGAACTCTTGTCCTGCTGCTGTGTTAGTAGTGCACCTACGTAAGTATCTGAATCCACGAAAAACACAAATGCATACCTCTTTTCCATACTGCAATTGCAAATATCACAGCCAAGAGAACAACCAGGACAGTCAGTGCAATGTACCAGAAATTGGTTGTTGGATTTTCTGAGGAAACAGCAAAAATGTGCAAATTAATATATTGTACAGGTATATGATCAATGAATGATCATGAATGGATTGAAAAAAAAATTCAATACGGCCTATACACAATGCCACTATAATATTTTCACATGTATCAAAAATGAGTCCAGACACCATAATGATTCAAGCGCCACCACTATACCCTTACTAACCTTCAGTGAAAGTGTTTGGGAACAACTCCTTCACTGAAATGCCCTTGGCGATGATGCTTGGCATTATAGGGGAACGGCAAGTGAAGGTCAAATTGTTGTTGTCAGTTCTGGCCACCCACAACAGGGGTCCAGGTTTATCTCCTCCTGTGCTTCTGGTCCAGGTGACCTGAGCGTCGTCTTTGCCCGGCACAGTGCAGGTCAGGATACAGCCGGACGAGTTGTACCGCTTTGATATCCTGACAGCTAATATGGCATCTGAAAGCATGATAGCATTCAGTTTGTCATTTGTTACAGTAGGCTATATGAATAGCAAGTAACTTTAATGTAAATGGACACTCATTGGGGCAGTCATGGGTAAGTGGTCGTCAGACTTGTAGCCCAAAGGTTGCTGGTTTGACTCCCAAACACGCAAGGGTAAAATTAATTCACTTGACTTTTTAACAATTTGCTTGCATAATGGTGCATTGATAAAAAGTGTTGCTTACCCTTAACAATGAGATGATACACAAAGGTCTTTGTATTGATGCTTGTTCTAAAAACATAGATGCCACTGAAATTTAGTGATAAATCTGAGATGTTCAGCGAAAACGTTTTGTTGTCAATCTCCATGTTTGCCAAAACAGAGCTGGTTTGTCGGCCTTCAGCATCCCATTCTGCAATGGCTGAATCATTGAGAGTCCATTGAACATACTCAACGGCGCTTTTTGGAACCTGCCCAGGTAAAGTGATGGATTCTCCCTTTACACCAAATACTTCTGCATCTGTGAATGAGGAATAAAAAAACACAAACAAACAAACAAACAAACAAGCAATTAAAGTACAGGTATAAACACAAAACAAGCATGTGTGGTAAATACTTATGTCAATACGGCAGTGCAAAGAACAGCCATATGCATGCTATCAGCAATGCTAATAGGACTTACCAATGACAGTCAAGTTAGCAGGATCCTTTATGTCCACGTGATTCACCTCAGCTGAGTACATGCCATCAAAATGTGACTGTAAGTTTGAGATGGTCAAGGCCCATGTGTTCATGTCCAGTGTTGCAGTAGAGTTGAAAGTGTGATAATAAGTGGGCTGAGTGTCCTCAACAAACCACTCTGCAGCCTTATCCTGATTGTGTTTCCAGATGAATGAGGTAACATTGGTTCCCTGAAGCAGGCTCTTCTCTATACTCAGCAAGATGGATCGTCCTCGAAGGCCATACACAGCTTTCTGTGAAGAGGCTGCAGAAGGGGGTGTAACAGAAAGACACATAGCTGTTAGCTCTAGCATATTTGTTTCAACATGACAGAGCAACATGGTATGGATTTCCTTTGCATTCTCCTATACAAAACATAATGTGTTGTTAAAAAATTAATGATTAATTAAGGATTTATTTTTTTACCTTGATAGGACGGTGTTCCAATAAGGAGGAGAACAAAGCCAACCAGTGTCCTACAATCCATGGCACCTTTTCCTTGAAACACAAGACACCACACACACGCACACACACACACACACACACACACACACACACACACACACACACACACACACACACACACACACAGGTCCAATATAAGTTACAGTGCACAGTAAAAACATGCAGTGTTACACTTCTTCCACCTCACGTGTGTACTCTTACTAACCCTAACCTAGCCCCAAACCAGAGTTAGATTGTGTGTGTGTGTGGGGGGGGGGGGGGGGGGAGGTGTGCGTGTGTGTGCATGTGTGTGTGTGTGCATGTGTGTGTTTGTGTGTATATGCGTGTGCGTGCGTGCGCATGTGTGTAAATATGCGTAAATAAATCATTACTAGATGCATGTTACAAATCAAGTTGGATGTACGATAAGCACTCCTCTCTGTTGGCTGTGCCTTCAGAGGCTTTTAGGCGAGTACATTTAGGGTTTAACCCCAAAAAAATTGATACAAAAGTTTTTTTTATGGATTCTATTACTATTAGACCTGCTAAATGACATACTAAAAATCTAGTAAAATCTGACTTTGGGAAATGAGTTTTTTCAACATGGCTGCCATAGGCTTATTATAAGGGTCAAGAGACACTCCAGGTGAATAGGCCAAAATATTTAGCTTGCCGATATCACCATGAAACTTAATCCGGTGATTACTCAAATATTTGTGAGAAAAAAATGTATTGCAAGTTTTCTGAAATGTTAGGTTTTAATATGGTAATTGGACTATATCTAAGTAAATATGCATTACATTTCAAAATGCAAAACCTCAAAATCTGAAAAAGCCAAGCTCAAAATTACTCTTTTATTTTGTTTCTAGTAAGCCAGAAGATATCTTCAGAAGAGATTATGGACATCTCTTTTTGTTTTGTAGTAAATCTAAAAAATCTTTGTGCAGACACACCAGCTAGCATTTTTTTTCCCAAAACATGATTATTTAACATCTCTCTTAGATAAATAATTGAGTTTTATGTGTCTCAAGTTCTTCCAGACATTCTTTGAGTCTGGTGGAATCATTCTTAGCATGTATCAAGGGCAAGGTCAGCTGTCCTCAAATCATAGCCTCTCCACAGAGGTGTCCTAAGGGCTGGTGCTGGGATTATCTGTTCTCACAGCTTCTCATACTACTGTTACACCGATGAAGCACAGTTACTTTGTGCCAGATGACTCCACGGTCACACACATTTCCGCTTGCCTCTCTGAACTATCCACAAGTATGAAGGAATGCGACCTTCAGTTGAGCCTCGCCCAAATGCACTGCTGGTGATCCCAGCCAAAGATTTAGGTTGCCATGATATCGAGCTCAATATGGATTCTGCTACTGTTGCCTCAAATAAGGCCACAAGAAATCTAGGTGTCATTGTTGATGACCATCTATCATTCTCTGAACACATAGCCTCAGTTTCCCAGTCATGTCCTCTTTTTCATGCCCTAATTGAATACAAGGCCCTGACCCTTGCCTATGAAGCTACAACAGGCCCTACTCTGGCTTACCCGAAAGCTATGCTAAAGCCCTATGTCCTTTCAGGACATTCTCTGTCTCCAGTACCAACCGTTTCACCTTGCCCTCTACTTACACATGTAGTGGCTCCTGTCTATTCAGTTCAGCTGCTGAAAGACCCAAAATACCTAGTGACGCCATGATTCATCACTGATGATGTGCCCTGACAAACAGCACATGGATATTATCATAGCAGTAGTGTATTTATCCACCCAAACAGCACTCCAAACAAACAGATCCTGAAAACATGTTAGTTCATGCCAATGTAATTATTATGTAGTAACCTTTATTTTTAAAAACTTTGATCTTGAAAATGACACCTTTCCTGAAGTCAGATTTTCCTAGATTTTTAGTATGTTATTAAGGACACTTAGAGGTAACAAAATCAGTTGAAAAACCTTTTGTATCAATTTTTTTGGGGTTAGGTCTTTTTTTTTCATAGAAGTACTCGCCTATTTCTCTCTCCTGGTTGAGTAACTAAAATATGGTGGTTCATGAACTTCAGTGTTGTTCAGGGTACAAGTTCTGAGCAGGGGTGATTTAAAGATATAAGATTAAAGATCTAAGTCAAGAGATCTATTTAGGATGGTGTTGCCCTTGCATATCTATAATATATTTGGGCCTAAGCCATTAAGTGACTTATACACACTATCAGAGGAGTTTTAAACTCAATTCTACGTAAATCTCACCAGTAGCCACTGTAATGACCTACTGTAAGTACTGGAGTGGTGTGGTATCTTTTCCTTGTTTAAGTTTGCCTTCTAGCTGCAGCAGTAGATTTCTATTCAAATCCCAGGACCAGGACAAATGCTTTCCTCCGTGACATTTCCCCTGGCTCCATGTCGGAGACCGCACTGCCCGCATGCACAGTCACCCTGGACGTCATTGTCATGGTTACTCCCCCATCGTTAAATGCCAAGGGAGAGTATGACTGTTTTCTGTGCACTCACTTTATGCAGTGTGTAGCCACAGTTACAACAAGGATTTTTTTCACCATAATACTGTTTGCCAAGATGCGTAGTCTGTGGTTTATGTGCGTTGGCCATGATGCAACCATTTCTGTTGAAACTGGCAATAAATGAAAACAAACAAACAATAAAGGAAAATAAACGAACAATCAAACATAGTTCATTGGAGTTCATGCAAGTCAGACTATAGTCTTCTTCCCATCCGTCCCTTTGTATTAAAGTTTGTGGGTGGAATGGTCGGGAGGAAAGGGAAAGGGTGGGATTCGAGCCTGCAATTCACTGAACCACACAGCAGGGAAACTATTATTTTCTCCACAGAGGTGGGCCAACACTGACTACACGTGTAGGCTATGTGTGCGTGTATGCGTGCGTGCGTGCGTGCATGTGTGCCCGTGCCCGTGCCTGTGCCCGTGAGCGCATTTGTGTTAAATGTTACGTTTGTTTTTGGTACCAACACTTCGAGGGCTATCTCTTGATAAAAAAGATATTTACATTTTATGTCAGGAGTTAGGCTGCAAGGCTCTCATTTGCCTCCAAGGATAAGAAGTCATGTGAACTCAAAAAGGAAATGGTGCTCTATTCAAATCCAAGACTAGGCTCTTTCTGTCTGGAATGTTACACTCAAACTGACTTATTCAGTTTTAGTTGATAAATCCTCATTTGGTGGAATGGAGTTGGAGAATGAATTGTTTGTTTCCTCCTTCCTAGATGTGCATGTCATGCATCCTCACATGGTTTTGAGATGTCTCCTTTACTTACTTCCCCCAAGTGACGCTACTATACTGTATAATCAGACCAGACCGTGTTACCAATACGCTAGTGAATTCCATGTGTTGGCGCAGTGCATTTTCTTGTTAAGGCTGTGTCTATATAGTGACGATCAAAACTTTTACATGAAATATTTTATCTGAGGTGTCTTTCGTTTACAAGGTAACCTTGCCATCAGGGCCTGAATACGCAAAAATCTAGGTGTGTCGTAAAAGTGAGTGGGATGTGAACACGTTTTTTTTTTTTTGCCATATCGGAGACACAACCTGGGTCGCCTTCATAACTTATGAAAACATAAATAATGACAAGATTTTTTTAAACCACTACTGAATTCATCTGTTGTAATCCTGTTGTTGGCCGATAGATAACACTCCTATTCCTTCCAAACAATATTAACAGTCAGTGAGCAACCAACAGCAGCTTAAACTCTGCGACATGTAGCCCGTCGATGGTGAAAATGAAAAATGTGGCCCATCCCTGGTGTAGTCCTTAATCCACCTCTAAATCTTGCCTTTTTAAAAACATTCATCTTCACTATGATGTTGTGGCCCGAACGCCAGCTGCACACTCTGCGGGCCCACTAAATGACACACACAGCCATGACCCAGTGATCAAAGACTGTGTGAGTAACTCCGAATGTGACATGTATGTGTCCTATGTTAAAGGTGTAATTGAAGGCACTGTTGTCCCTGTGCTACTAGACTCTGGTTCGAGTGTGTCTCTCATTAGTGCTGAGTTTCGCATGTCAGTTCCTGCACTTCGTAACCGCCCCCTAAAGAAAGACTATATCAGTGCCCGTGCTGTGAATGGACAAATGATGGACACTTTGGGCACAATATCCGCTGTTTTGTGTCTGGGCACAGAATCATGGAAGCACACCTTTCATGTGATAAGGGACACTACACAAGCAGTGATTTTGGGCTAGGACTTTATGCTGAAAAACCATGCCCTTCTGGATATTGCCCACGCGAGACTACAGCTGTGGGGTATCACCGTCCCACTCCTGAAAGGTAAAGACCTCACCCCTGTATGTTGTAATGTAGCCATAACAAGCACAATGACTCTGCCCCCACTTAGTGAAATTATTGTGCCCGTTAATGTGCGGCCTCCCAGCTCATCTGGGGCTTACTCCACTGACTTTGTTGGATATTTAGAGCCCAATATCCCTGATAGTTCAGACTTCGTCGTGGCTCACACAGTTACTACAGTGCAGAAAGGTGCTACATGTGCTCGAATTTTGAACCCCACCAAAAATGACGTTGTTCTACGAGAGGGCACTCACTTAGGTGAATTTTACTCGATTGGTGAGACAGATGTTGATACACTGTCACATGATGTGGCCACGGTGACTACCACAGCCCTTTCCTCCCCTGCCCAGTCAGCCCCCCCCTGTGTCGCTGGAAAGTTCCCCAATGTCATCATCACAAAGGGCGGCGCTTTCTGAGTTGCTCAGAATACGCGGATGTGTTCTCTGACAGCGAGAGGAATACAGGAAAATGCACCCTGGTGTAACACCGCATACACACCGGGAATCATCCTCCAATCAAACAACGGGCCTACCGCACTTCTCCAGAGAAAAGAGCGGAAATTGAGAGACAGGTGTCAGACCTGCTCGCCGACGGGGTTATTGAAGAGAGCTGCAGCCCCTGGTCCAGTCCAGTCGTACTGGTGAAGAAAAAGAGCGGTCAGTGGAGATTTTGTGTCGATTACAGGCGTCTCAACAGTGTGACTGTGAAAGACTGCCACCCTCTGCCTAGGGTGGATGACACTCTCGATGCGCTAGCAGGCGCTGTCTGGTTCAGCACACTGGACTTTTCGAATGGATTCTGGCAAGTTGAAGTTGCAGAGGAGGATCGCGAAAAGACCGCATTCAATACAGGGCGGGGACTGTATCAGTGGCGGTCAATGCCCATGGGGTTGTCGAACTCACCTGCTACCTACCAGAGAATGATGGAGTTAGTTTTAAGGGGCCTGCCATGGAACATTTGTATGGTTTATTTAGATGATGTGCTTTTGTTTAGCAAAACATTTGAACAGCATCTTTCCAGCCTAGAGGAGGTGTTCTCTAGGATCAAGGCCGCTGGACTAAAGTTGAATCCTGCAAAATGCCATCTGGCACTCAATCACGTGGTTTTCCTGGGCCACGTCATTTCCCAACACGGTCTCCAGCCTGACCCCAAGAATACAGAAAAGGTCAAAAACTGGCCTACTCCTCAGTCTACATCAGAGGTCAGGGCGTTTGTGGGCCTGTGCTCATATTACAGGCGCTTTGTCCACAATTTCGCCAGACATTTGGCCCCTCTCAATCACCTCATGGGGAAAAATGTGGCTTTTGAATGGACTGCTGACTGTGAGACCTCATTCAAATACTTGAAAAGTACACTGTCCAACGCTCCCATTGTAGCCCTACCAGATTTCAGTGTGCCCTTCAAAGTGTTCACTGATGCTTCTAAGGAGGCGGTCGGTGCTGTCTTAGCCCAAGTGAAAGACGGGGTTGAGCATGTAGTGGCCTATGCCAGCCAGACACTTAATCAGACACAGCGCCGCTGGTGAACTATGGGCGGTTGTATGGGCTGTTCGTGAGTTTAGGCACTACATTGGACTGGCAGCTTTCACCATCGTCACAGACCATCGCCCTCTGCTGGGCCTTAGGCGCATGGCCCTCGACAACGATCCAACTGGCAGACGGAGCAGGTGGATCTTAGAACTGGATCCCCTCAACTGGGACATTGTGTACATTGTGTTGACTCGGTGGAGGTTAATGCAATACACCCTAACCCTGCTACACCTATTCCACAGCGACCTGGGGCAGAGACCCGTCCATCCTCAGAGACTGTCACATCGACTGAGCCTGAGCCGGCTGAGACACTGACATTGACTCTTGGGTGTGGGGTAGCTCATGTTAAGGCACAGCAGGAGGCAGACGCAGACATCCAAGTGGTCCGCGGCTGGCTAGAACAGTCACGGAGGCCACATAAAGCACGGATGAAGGGAGCTTCTCACACTTTGCGAAAGCTGTGGACAGAATTCGACCGTTTGACCATCCAGGAAGGACTGCTTTGCCGGTCTGTGAACTGCTCCTTGTCGGGCGAAAGACTCTGTCAAATTGTGGTCCCTTCCTCTCTCGTCCCTGACCTCCTGACACAACTGCACGGTAACCCAGCCTCTGTGTAAAGCATGCCTGACACGCCGGTCTCCAGTGCCCCCTCATAGGGCACCGATGGGCACCTCTTGTGCAACCCGGCCTTTTGAAAGAGTGGCGGCAGACATTGTTGAGTTGCCACTGACCAAAAGTAACAGGTATGTGCTTGTAGTGGAGGATTACTTCACTAAATTTGTCAATTTATATCCTTTGCCTAATCAGACTGCTCAGACAGTGGCTCGCTGTCTTTTTGAGGACTATGTGCTGGTGCATGGGGTGCCAGAGCGTTTTCACAGCGACCAGGGGCGTCAGTTTGAAGCAGATGTTATGCGAGGCCTCTGTGAGCTACTGAAAATCACTAAGACACACACCACTCCATATAATCCGCAATCAGACGGAATGGTGGAGCGCTTTAATAGGACTTTGATTGATCAGCTGGCTAAGACACTACTGGACTGTGGGGGTGAATGGGATGAGTATGTAAAACAGGTGGCCTTCGCATACAACACATCTGTACATGCCAGCACGAAATTCACTCCCTACTTTCTTGCTCACGGGCGTGAGGCAAGAGTCCCAGCGGACGTGCTGGTACCCTCCCATGCTGTGGGGACACAAGCACCCGGGTCTCACTCTGAGTTTGCCTCCTCCGTGCGGGCAAAACTTGAAGCTGCCTTCAACAAGACCCGTATGCATGGGGCGGAGGCTCAGGAACGACAAAACTTTACCACGACGAGAGAGCACGTCACACTCCCTACAAGGTGGGTGCTATGGTGTGGCTAAACAACCCAGTGGAAAGACGCATGAAGCTGGCCTTGCATTGGAAAGGGCCTTATGTGGTTCTGCAGGTAATGACCTCAGGTGATGTGCCTGGCCTGACCTATCGCATCGCCAACCCCTTTGACTGTGACGAACGACAGCAGGTTGTGCATTACAATAGACTAAGGCCTTATACACTGCCGGTTCACATGCCCTCACAGCCGCGAGTGACTGGCCCTCCCTTGCCCCCCTCTTCCTTTTCTCCAGGGCCTGTGTCTCAGGCCACTGACCAGGGTGGGCTACCTGACCTGGATGTGGGGCCCTCTTCGGCAGAGGACTCTATTCCGCCTGCCCCTGCTCGCAGTCGGCAAGGACGTGTGCTGCGGGCACCAGAGCATCTAAGTGATTTTCTTATATACTGAGTGTAAGAATGTGTTTCGGACAGTGAGTTTGAAAAAAAAACAGGAAAGGTGTTCAGTAAAAAAAAAAAAAAAAAAAAAAAGGAAGAAATGTGTGGATAGGAGCTTGTTGTAACACTGTAAGATTTGTGTATGTGTTCTGTTGACATGTACGCTTGTGTTTTGTGATAGAAGCAGGCCTATACTGGGCTGTGGTACTCTGTTGGTGGTTTCTGCTGCTGGGTATGCCATGTTTTTTTTTTTTCTTTCCTTCCTTGTGGATGTTCGATAAACGAGGACGTTTATTCTTGTGGGGGGGGACATATGTAACAGATTTGTATGAGACAGAATAAGAGAGTGAATGTATTTTATCCCCTCTGGGCTTTACGTAGGTCTGTGTACATATATCAACTCTGGTGCCCATTTGTCTCTCTCTGACTTCCGGATGAAGTAAAGCAGATCTGAAGTTTCTCCCTCTGAATCCAGTGTCCAGTTATTAAATATATTATTATGACAAAGTGCCAACGCTCGGTTACATAAGGAAAGCAAAATACTTTTAAAAAAATTATTTGATGCAGCACAACAAGAACAATGCACTGCACATTATTTTGATAGTTATAGGCCTACTATTCTTTTTATTTCTATTCCAAACTTTCTGGAAACGGTGAATGACTGAAATATTTTGTAGACCTTGTAATAGTCTGGCATGCTGGTACATCTCTTACCTACCAAAAGATTTTCACAATTTTATTTTACTCTCTATTATTTTTAGTCATGATACTTTGCAATGACAACATTGTTTACATTCTCATCCAAAGTAAACCACTCTGAGATATTTTCATTGTGCCAGAGCAATTGCAACAATGGTGATACATTCACAGCTCATGCCAGAATGGATCTAGCTCACAGTGTCACACAAAGAGAGTGGACAGAGAGCGCTCCTTGACAAAGCGAGAAGGAGGGGCATTTCTCACAGACACACACCTGCCTGCATTGGCATGCCTGCATGCCTGCACACGCCGGTGTCCTGTCCGGCATTTCAGGTGACTGGCTCTTTTTCTTGCATGTAGAGTCTAGACTATCCTAATGTGAGTTTCAAATATTTCAGTTTCAGTTCAATCTTAGTTTAATAATTGTATGCAATAATTTGTGTCATCAAGCCTACATTGTTAGGCTACTCCAATTTAGTCAGGCAAATAACCTACATTTCCATTTTGAATGATAGCTATTATGTAACGGTACTGGATATGACCTGTGTGGGACTGAACATGTTTATGGAGAAATGGGACTAAATATGAACTGTGTGACCAAATGTTTACTGTCAACATTGACTTATTGCAGGGGGAGGGACTGGACAATGGGTTTGTGTCAGTAGGTGCATTCGAGATGTGTCAACGCATGCATGCACATTTAGACAGCAATGCACCCTGGATGGAAAATGCTGCATGACGGTTAGATTTCCTGTCAAACTTCGAAATTTCGTCGACGTTGCGTTGATGAGGTGACATGTCACATGGTGTAAAACTATCGCGGGATGAATGCGGCTGCAGTCAGATCTTGCAACCTCTGCAGTTGCTTATCCCCTTCAACGCTCGTCGACGGACTGCCTCCGAGGTCACGCGCCCATGAACTGGTTGGTCAACAACTCACTCACGTGTGTATATGGGTCTTGTCTCACACCTCTACACAAGTTTGCGCAGGTCCCCACTTCAGCTCCTCCTCACTGCCTGTCCCCCCACTCCTCACACGTGGTGTGTTAGTAGAGCAAACCGGTGCGAGGTCATCGTCTCATTCCTATTTGTGGCCGACTTTAAATGCGCTGTATTTAATAACACCCACATCGTGACAACAAGTTCTCGCTCACGTACGTTGCGCAACGTCGACGCTCGCAATGAAGTCGTATGCGCTTAGTGTGGGTACGCGTGCAGTGATTTGTCCCAAACACAGGTGCAGCTGATGAGCCAGGTGCAGCGGAGTAGCCTTGATTGGCAAACGGCGTGAGCGGCGGAGGAAACAAAAGAAGCACGGCCCAGCACAACTGGAGGAAAGGACAGCGGGCAGACACGACACGCCACCGTCGGACGAGGGGAGTCGTTTGCGGATCGAGCCGCCGATACCTGGACTACGCTCTCAACAAAGAAGTCGTCAAGAAAGTTAAGTAGTCCTCTATTTTCCCTCGAGAAGAACAATCGCTCTTGGGTTAATGCAGACGCTTGCTCTATGCCTTATGCAGTCGGCCCGGCCACCGACGTTTGATGTGTCTTAACACCGCGTGTTCCAAATTGTAAGTCTTAGCCACTGAGCACTACTTGCTGTGTCTTAACGCTTCTGCTGTTTACTGTGATAAGTTTTACTAACCGTGTGCCTCCTTGGTGGCGCGGGTTGAGTGCATGGGGCATGGAGTAGAGCGGTCATTGCAGACATTACTTTACTCTACCGTGGGCCTATTGTATGTGGGTTACGCTTAGTCTTGGAAACCTCCCTCTGCAGGTGTGAGTCAGGCAGAGTTTGTGTCCTAAACTTTTGAGTATCAAATGTGTGCTGTGCTTTCCCACTAAAACTAAGTGTGTGACACATCCTAGTAGGTGATAGTATTTTGGCGTGCAACTTTCAAGTATGCTGTGAAGTGTGTACAAGCCCCTGTTGGTGCATGTTTTATATTTGACACTGCCCTGCGTGACTCCTGCCTGCAGGGGGCGTAAATACCCTGGGGATCAATAGGCCTACTTGCAGAAATTGTTTTTTGTTTTTTACTGACTGCATTGTGGTTTATTTCTCTTTTTTTGCGCCCATTGATTTTAGAAATTGTTAAATAAAATTTTGTAAATTTCCAAACCTTACTCTGTGTTGTCTGTGCCTCAAGGGTCTATTAGTTCCATAGTTTTACAATTACACTTACAGTACAAATGCAAATTATTATTATGATTGGTCTACTTCATCTTAGAAAATGGTAATTGCCTATAAAAGACCAAAGATTCCAATTCTTTCTGTGGTTGGCTGATCGATGATAATTCCAGAGATTCGGTAATCTGTAATTTTCAAATAAGCAGTGCTTTTGAATACATTTTGGGTTTTGCATGCTATGCAATTATGCATGATTAATCACAGAAAGTCATTGAGTTAATGTGATTAAATTTTTTTCATGTTTGCCCATCCCTAATATATAGCCTATATATATATATATATAGGCCTACATTTGCAATGTAGGCTACAGTCATTTACAGCATAACACACACAATCACTGCAATAAACATGTTAGCTACATGCAAAATAATTAGACATTAAAGTGTTTAAGATGTTTCCACCTACCTATGACACATGCAACATGGATCCCAACCCATGAGAGAAACGTTATCACTTCTTATGTTGATGGCTGGCTGATATTTGCCTTTGTCTGCCTGCTGATATTTGATGTTTGATGTGGAGTCATACAAACAGAGGGCAGCTTCTTATAAGCAGATCCAACCAAACTGGTCTAACATGTTTTTATAAAAGCTGAAGTAGGCCCTCACCACCCAGGAGGAGTGTGATTGGGGCAGTAGGTTTACTGTATGGTGATTCTATTGTCTAAATTCTGAACCTGCCATTCACCACACTGTAAAAGATTTCAAACTGAAATTTACAGCTAATTGGTGGGGAATAATTGCCAGCAAATTGTTTTAAATTTACAACAAATTGCAGAAAAAAAACAGTTGCCAGCAAGTCGTTTAAAATTACAACACTGTTCCGTTTTCAAAACTACTCTGACCATGGCACATGTCCTGCCCCCTCATCCGCCCGCCTCCTCCTGCCTCCACCCCCACTGCCCGCCTCCACGCCCGAGATGCCTTCAACAATCGTCCTCATCCACCACCATGACTGAGATATCATGGTACCATAATGCCACTCTGCTCTAAGCATATTTCTACAAGTTCAGCCTAGCAAGGGTGAGGCACAAATAATAAGTAACTCAGCATAGTCTTGTCACAGTCACAGTGATAGTTTCCTCAAGAGGATTTTCATTTATCAAGTTATCTCAAAGGGGAATTCAAAAACAGTCACAATAAGGACTGTATGGAAATGTCAAACCAATCAAGTGGTCTAAATTTAATATTATGCAGGAAACACCATAAAACATGCTATGCTACAAGATGGCTCTCAAGACATGAAACAACCCAACCAGTTAACTTGTCAGGCAGCCAACCAGTTAACCGGCCAGGTAGCCAACTGGCCTTGACAGACTGGCCGGCATTGGGCAGGTGCTGGCAATCATTGAATCACGGCATGAAAGTGATTAGTAATAAAGTGAGGCAAGGCACTAATTGACAGATTGGTTAGGTATAGAGTGTGACAACAGAGTAACAAGAGAGATCTGTATCAAAAAGCTAACAAGTTCCTAGAATGTTCCAATCATTGATGCTCCTGCTCTAGAACTACAGTTTAAAAACAGACTGGGCTCCTTCTAAGATAGTGTTTAAAAAAGTATAAGGATATTCTTAAATGGATTGGTTTTGGCCCTTGTACATATCAAAACTTCAGTTCAAAAAAGTTTTCATTCTCATCCATGTTTATAAGTAAACATTCCATATATATATATATGTGGAATTGTCTACACAGTGGTTGGACAAAATAACTGAAACACCTGTCCTTTTAATGTGTGGGTTTCATGGCTCAAGTGGGCCAGCCTGGTGGCCAATCTTCATTAATTGCACATTGCACCAGTAAGGTGAAGTTGAGTTGAATTGCTGGTGAAAAGTTACCACCTAATTGTTGTAAAATTACAACAAATTTGCTGGCAAAACAGTTGCCAGCTCATTGTTGTGAAATTAAAGCAAATTGCTGGTGAAAAGTTGCCAGCTAATTGAAGTAAAATTAAAGCAAATTGCTGGCAATAAAAAAGTTGCCAGCTAATTGCTGTAAAATTACACCAAATTGCTAGCAACAAGTTGCCAGCTAATTGTTGCGTTCTTCCAACGCAAACACTGGAAACTTCACAACATACAGCCTTTGAAAATAATGGTCCTGGGCCTCTGCTTCCATTCCTTCTCATGGGATTTTGAGATATATTCTGTTGCCGAAGCCATCAAAAAGCCAAATTGAACCACAGGGGGGCTGCCACACCTGAGCATTGTTTATGCTCTATGACCTGCCCATCGTCTGTATAAATGGACAAACCATCATGGGCCTCTCCCATGCCCTTTTAGCAAAGAGAAGCCCGTTTTGAATTGCACTGAGCTGAAATTAGCTCACCTGGAGGTCATTTAAAATCAGCTGGCTCATGACCAAAGAAGGTAGATTGGATAAGCAGTATCACTCAATGGAAAATGCATTGGCCACAGTGTAGTAGTTGGGGGCAGTCGTGGCTCAGTGGTTAGAGCACTGGGTTGGCAACCCAAGGGTTCCCGGTTCAATGCCCAACCGCAGCTGAAGTGCCCTTGAGCAAGGCACCTAACCCCCACACAGCTCCCCGGGCGCCACTCAGCAGGCAGCCCACTGCTCCTTCTAGTGTGTGTACTTCAATGTGATTCACTAACCCAAATGGGATAAATGCAGAGAAAGAATTTCCCCTAGGGGACCAAAATTGGCTCCAATCCAAATTGGCACCAATTGGCTTCGTAGTATGAGGTTGTTGCTTTAATGCCATAGAACTAATACATTTATGCCTAATGACATGGTGCACATGGTCAGTGTGTGCGATGCCATGATGGATATCCGGTTGTCAGTGCTCAGTTTGTGGCCAAATTTACTGCAGCTGTCGGTCAGCATTAATTGCGGGGGATAATTAAGGACAGGTGACAAACATTCACTATTGTATCCTATGACCTGTTCCACACTTTACCATGCTTCCAATTTGACCATGGAAGAAGAAAATTGGACTCCCCTTGCTATCATTCCGTACTACGCTCCGATGATGTCTGTAAACCCTCCTATGTCTACCTCCTTGCTCATGACCAGGTGTGTGCGATTGAAGAGTTCAAATCAGTTCAAATCCTCTCCACCTCTATCAGGCCTGTATGCATGTTTTAAAAGCATCCAATCAGAATGTGACCTGAGCTCCATAATTTCTGCATTGAGGCAGTCGGTTCATATGCAAAATAGGGAGGCGGAGCACTCGGAGGGTCACAGGCAGCCTCAAAATGAATGGCAGTGAACGAGAAACCAGCGTATTGAAGGATAAAACTCGCTGTTTTGAACTTGTAATCGCCCGGGGAAACTTCCTTCAAAGTTCACCGCCTGCCTCGTGAATTCAAGGAAATGACAAAAAAAAGTGGGACAAGCATACGTATATCCAGATGACCACGAGCACTTGTAGAATCCACAGTCCCCCCCTATCGGCTCAGTGTGACAGCTGTCAAGACACTCTCGGAGAAGTTCTATTACGAGAGGTTCCACTCGCCAGGTACTGCACTGTAGGGACGCCAACGGAGGACTGCAGACTACATTCAGAATGAATGGGCTGCGCTCCCGTCTCGACAGCGCCCCTAACTGCAGGCATGGGTTAAATAGCGAGAAGGCTGTAAATAGTGTACCCTCCGAATGCCCCGCTCGCTGGGTGCGTTCTGACAGCTGTCACACTGAGCTGATAGGGGGGACTGTGGATTCTACAGGTGCTCGTGGTCATCTGGATGTACGTATGATTATCCCACTTTTTTTGTCATTTCCCTGAATTCACGAGGCAGGCTGTGAACTTTGAAGGAAGTTTTCCCGGACGATTATTAGTTCAAAACAGCGAGTTTTATCCTTCAATACGCTGGCTCCTCGTTCACTGCCATTCATTTTGAGGCTGCCTGTGACCCTCCGAGTGCTCCGCCTCCCTATTTTGCATGTGAACCGACTGCCTCAATGTGGCTTTGCATACATTTGCATTAGGACAGCAGCCCTGACAAAACAGATCTTTACAACAGTATGTTGTATAAAGTACTATGTGCTGCTGTACATTTACAATTGTGAGTTGTACTCTATATGATATCCCACAATGCATTGCACGTTACAGCAGTGAATAGTAAACTGGTATATACATCTTCTTGATGTAGAATTCTAATGTGAAATCACGACAATCTTTTACAGTGCAGACATCAAAGGGGGAGATGTACAAAGGGATTTTGGACTTTTTAAATGATGTTTAATATATCAGTCAACCTTTTTTTTGTCCATGGACTGGTAGTGTGTGTTCTCACTCATTTTTAATTCAGGGTGGGTAATGTACACATACCACACAATTTCCCAAATGTCTCAACTCCATTTGAGTGGTGTATTACTTTTAACTTGAGAGAGCTATGGTCGGACAAGGCAATCATGGCACTGAAGCTTGGGAGAGTAGAAAAGAGAGGTGTTTTTTTTTTTTACAGGAGGTGCCCATTCCCATAAAAACAAACCAATCTGTGTTTTTACTAGTCCAATATTTTTCTTTGTGTAAATATTTCAAGTTATGTTGAAAATATTTAATGTTTGATCTACAGGACTTTTTCTAAGTTAATGTCCATCCCAGTGTGCCGTAGAAATCAAGAAGTATTATTGCCTAGGACTCAAATTGGTAAGTGTCACCACGTAAGGTCACCTGACGTCAACACGGCACAAGTGATGTCCCCACACATTTCAACAAGCTTTCTTTTTTTCTATTTTCAAGTAAAATGCCCTGCCAATCAAGTCAATCTTGATTTATTGAAGAACACAAAGGCATCCAATTATAACTAATTAGAATTGTAGAACTAGAATTAAATTTAAAATATATACTGTATTTATTACAGAATGACAACAACAGATGAATTTGCATCTTCAGCTATAACAAATGGTCCAACGGTGAAAGGGTTTAAGAAGTTGGTGAAATACTATGTACACATTGCAGGTTTCAGAATCATGGGCCTATAGTAAGTTTATATATGGACGGTCGCGGTATGGATGTCACACAACCAATAGGCCTACATGGGATATAAAATAGTCCATACCATTTTTTTGCAATTTTATTTTAATGTAGCAAAAATCTATATTAATGTAATATTTCAAAAGATTCCGAGATTTATTCAGAGCTATGACGACCCATCTGCTCTTGCACGGGCTGCAACAGAGTGAGAGGTGCTGACCTCACGAGGAGGCGGAGGTTCATAATAACACACTCACTGAGTAGCAGCTGTTAGCAGAGCCATTTGAACATCATTTATCATCCTTACAGTGCATACAAAAATTACTCACAGGTCATTTTGTGTTCATTTTATCAATCAACAATGAAGGTGGAGGTTGCCATACATCCGCTACGACCATATGTTTTAATTGATGATGTGTTCAGGATTTGTCTACAGTGATTCCCCCACTTTACAAACCTTCACAGGACAGTGATGATGTTGGACGTGCCAGCGGAAGTACCAGCTATATGGTTCACAAGGGATATGTCCTAAATGAGTGGGTAGGTGAGACAGGAAGTCTATGTATACCTCTGCTCACACACCCCTGATGTTGACAATCATTGCGTGTGTAAGCTATCATAGCTTGAAATACAAGCAGAGGGAAACGTCTTTATGAGCAAAAGTCACAATGACACGTCAGCCCTCTGCTCACACACCCCTGATGTTGACAATCATAGTGTGGGTAAGCAGTCATAGTGGGTAAGCAATCATAGTGTGTGCAGACACCTGCAAGATCAAAGTCCATGTACTGTAAATCGTAGGCTTATTGTGTGCCTGTCTGGCTATCTATAGTGACTTCTCCAAATATTGTGTTATGTAGGCACTACCGGGGGGAAGAGGAGAGTTGTCCCAAGCCCAGGGAGAGAGGGGGCCCAGAATTTGGTCCTCATTACATTGTATGTATTGCATGGGCTGAGGGGGACCATTTCAGACATTTTCAGGCCCTGTCAGACTTTGTCCTTGGCTCGGCCAATGCCGTTAGAGGCTCTGACCATGAGACTGTGCTGTGATAACCAGCCATTTCCACTGCCCACTGAAACTCAGTCATGCAGGTCTCCACAGTTGTAGGTCTCTCCCTCCTCCTCATCCCAAAGTTAAACTCCTCTACAGTACATTCAGTACTCAAAGTTCGTCTCGAAGTTACAGGCATTTCTTTATGCCCTCCTCCGTGCGGGCAAAACTTGAAGCTGCCTTCAACAAGACCCGTATGCATGGGGCGGAGGCTCAGGAACGACAAAAACTTTACCACGACGAGAGAGCACGTCACACTCCCTACAAGGTGGGTGCTATGTTGTGGCTAAACAACCCAGTGGAAAGACGCATGAAGCTGGCCTTGCATTGGAAAGGGCCTTATGTGGTTCTGCAGGTAATGACCTCAGGTGATGTGCCTGGCCTGACCTATCGCATCGCCAACCCCTTTGACTGTGACGAACGACAGCAGGTTGTGCATTACAATAGACTAAGGCCTTATACACTGCCGGTTCACATGCCCTCACAGCCGCGAGTGACTGGCCCTCCCTAGCCCCCCTCTTCCTTTTCTCCAGGGCCTGTGTCTCAGGCCACTGACCAGGGTGGGCTACCTGACCTGGATGTGGGGCCCTCTTCGGCAGAGGACTCTGTTCCGCCTGCCCCTGCTCGCAGTCGGCAAGGACGTGTGCTGCGGGCACCAGAGCATCTAAGTGATTTTCTTATATACTGAGTGTAAAAATGTGTTTCAGACAGTGAGTTTGAAAAAGAAAAAAACAGGAAAGGTATTAAGTAAAAAAAAAAAAAGAAAAAGGAAGAAATGTGTGGATAAGAGTTTGTTGTAACACTGTAAGATTTGTGTATGTGTTCTGTTGACATGTACGCTTGTGTTTTGTGATAGAAGCAGGCCTATACTGGGCTGTGGTACTCTGTTGGTGGTTTCTGCTGCTGGGTATGCCATGTTTTTTTCTTCTCTGTCCTTCCTTGTGGATGTTCGATAAACGAGGACGTTTATTCTTGTGGGGGGGGGGCATATGTAACAGATTTGTATGAGACAGAATAAGAGAGTGAATGTATTTTATCCCCTCGGGGCTTTACGTAGGTCTGTGTACATATATCAACTCTGGTGCCCATTTGTCTCTCTCTGACTTCCGGATGAAGTAAAGCAGATCTGAAGTTTCTCCCTCTGAATCCAGTGTCCAGTTATTAAATATATTATTATGACAAAGTGCCAACGCTCGGTTACATAAGGAAAACAAAATACTTTTTAAAAAATTATTTGATGCCGCATAACAAGAACAATGCACTGCACATTATTTCAATAGTTATACAATTCTTTTTATTTTTTATTCCAAACTTTAATCCTGGAAATGGTGGATGACAAATATTTTTGTAGACCTTGTAATAGTCTCGCATGCTGGTACATCTCTTACCTACCAAAAGATTTTCACAATTTTATTTTACTCTCTATTATTTTTAGTCATGATACTTTGCAATGACAACATTGTTTACATTCTCATCCAAAGTAAACCACTCTGAGATATTTTCATTGTGCCAGAGCAATTGCAACAATGGTGATACATTCACAGCTCATGCCAGAATGGATCTAGCTCACAGTGTCACACAAAGAGAGTGGACAGAGAGCTCTTTGACAGAAAGAGAAGGAGAGGCTTTCTCACAGACACACACCTGCCTGCATTGGCATGCCTGCATGCCTGCACACGCCGGTGTCCTGTCCGGCATTTCAGGTGACTGGTTCTTTGTTTCTTGTAGTCCCATGTAGAGTATCCTAATTTGAGTTTCAAATTTCATTTTCAGTTCAATCTTAGTTTAATAATTGTATGCAATAATTTGTGTCATTAAGCCTTCATAGGCTACTCCAATTTAGTCTGGCTTAGATTGGCAAATAACCTACATTTCCATTTTGAAAGACAGGCATTACATACATAGATTGCAGTACAAATGCAAATTATGATTATGATTGGTTTACTTCATCTTAGAAAATGTCAATAGCCCATAAAAACAGGAAAGATTCCAATTTTTTGTGGTTGGCTGTTATCTGTGATAATTACAGTGATTCGGTAATCTGTAGGCTAATTTTCAAATAAAAAGTGCTTTTGAATACATTTTGGGTTTTGCATGCTATGCAATTATGCATGATTAATCTCAGAAAGTCATCTAGTTAATGTGATTATTTTTTCATGTTTGCCCATCCCCCCTGGGGATCAATACAGTTACTCTACTCAACTCTAATATATAGCCTATATAAATATATAGGCCTACATTTGCAATGTAGGCTACAGTCATTTACAGCATAACACACACAATCACTTCAATCAACACATGTGAACCACATGAAAAATATTTAGATATTAAAGTTTTTTAGATTTTTTCCACCTACCTATGATACATTCGACATGGATCCGAACCCACGAGAGAAACGTTATCACTTCTTATGATGGCTGGCTGATATTTGCCTTTGTCTGCTGATGTTTGATGTGAAGATGTGGAGTCATGCAGACAGAGGACAGCTTCTTATAAGCAGATCCAACCAAACTGGTCTAACATGTTTTTATAAAAGCTGAAATAGGCCTTCACCAGCCAGAAGGACTGTAATTGGGGCAGTAGGTTTACTGTATGGTGATTCTATTGTCTAAATTCTGAACCTGCCATTCACCAGACATCAAAGGGGGAGATGTACAAAGGGATTTTGGACTTTTTTAAATGATGTTTAATATATCAGTCAACCTTTTTTTTGTCCATGGACTGGTAGTGTGTGTTCTCACTCATTTTTAATTCAGGGTGGGTATAGTATAGCCTGGTCCTGACCATCCCATAATACTACCATTTCATTTGGCCGGAAGTACGTGGATGGTCTCGCGAGGCTAGGTATAGTACACATACCACACAATTTCCCAAATGCCTCAACTCCATTTGAGTGGTGTATTACTTTTAACTTGAGAGAGCTATGGTCGGACAAGGCAATCATGGCACTGAAGCTTGGGAGAGTAGAAAGGCAGATATGTTTTAGCGGGAAAACATACCAATCTGTGTTCTAGCCAAATGTGTTCTTTTTGTGCAGAAATCTTTCAAGTTAGTATGTTGAGAATATTCCACTCTATTTATCTACAGGACTTTTTCTAAGTTTAATGTCCATGACCATCCCAGTGAGCTGTAGAAGTGAAGAAGTATTATTGGCTAGGACTCAATTGGTAAGTGTCACCACGTAAAGTCACCTGACGTCAACACGGCACAACTGATGTCCCAACACATTTCAACAAGCTTTCTTTTTGTCTATTTTCAAGTCAAATACCCTGCCAATCAAGTCAATCTTGATTGATTGAAGAACACAAAGGCATCCAATAATAAATAATTAGACTTGTAGACCTAGAGTTAAAGCTTGTTTTAGACATCATTATCATTTCTCTATAAATGTCATTTAACTCATGGCAGGTTCGAATGTCATATTAATTTTGTTTTTAAGGTAAAGGATTACCTGGGAATCAGCCATGCTTGAGTCTATTCAATAGATGTACGCAACTCCTCCAGATTGTGTCATGACTGTAGAGAAAATGTTAATGTTTTTTAATGGGAAAAAAGTGGGTAATACTGCATTACTTATCCATAAACCGTTCTGTTTCATGAGACATTAATGATCATTAATAACAGATGAATCCTAGTTACAAATAATAGTTTGTATTAAATGAAAAATATATACTGCATTTATTTCAGAATGACCACACAGATGAATTTTCATCTTCAGCTATAACAAATGGTCCAACGGTGAAAGGGTTTAAGAAGTTGGTGAAATACTATGTACACATTGCAGGTTTCAGAATCATGGGACTATAGTAAGTTTATATATGGACCGTCGTGACATGTCACAACCAATAGGCCTACATGGGATATGAAATAGTTCCTAGTACCATTTTCTTTGCCATTTTATTTCACTGTAGGTAAAATCTATATTAATTTAATATTTCAAAAGATTCCGAGATTTATTCAGAGCTATGACGACCCATCTGCTCTTGCACGGGCTGCAACAGAGTGAGAGGTGCTGACCTCACGAGGAGGCGGAGGTTCATAATAACACACTCACTGAATGGCAGCTGTTAGCAGAGCCATGTCAAGGTCATTTATCATCCTTACAGTGCATCCAAAAATTACTCACAGGTCATTTTGTGTTCATTTTATCAATCAACAATGAAGGTGGAGGTTGCCATACATCCGCTACGACCATATGTTTTAATTGATGATGTGTTCAGGATTTGTCCACAGTGATTCCCCTACTTTACAAACCTTCACAGGACAGTAGGGATGGTACAAACCGCACCGAAAACCGAAACCGTACAATTCACACACCATACCGAACCGTGAAATGCAGTCCGTGGCAAACCGCAATTCATGTACTGCCCAGAAAAATATGTAAATTAGAGACTCTAGGACTATCTTATCCAGTCTCTCTGATTAACACATTAACATATAGCATATACACAATTAAAATCACACCATTTTCACACTATAAGCCTATAAAAAACATATGTAGGATGTAGGAAAGAGGGCATTTGGAACGCTCAGACAGCGCACATCAGTTGACGACAGCTGATTCCACTTACGTATCACCACTTAATAATTGCAGTTACATAAATATGGTTTAATATTCCCAGTGCACCATTTATCATGAACTAAAAAAAAGAACCGTAGAGAACCGAATACCGTGACCTTGATACCGTGATATGAACCGTACCGTGAATTTTGTGAACCGTTCCACCCCTACAGGACAGTGATGATGTTGGACGTGCCAGCGGAAGTACCAGCTATATGGTTCACAAGGGATATGTCCTAAATGAGTGGGTAGGTGAGACAGGAAGTCTATGTATACCTCTGCTCACACACCCCTGATGTTGACAATCATTGCGTGTGTAAGCTATCATAGCTTGAAATACAAGCAGAGGGAAACGTCTTTATGAGCAAAAGTCACAATGACACGTCAGCCCTCTGCTCACACACCCCTGATGTTGACAATCATAGTGTGGGTAAGCAGTCATAGTGGGTAAGCAATCATAGTGTGTGCAGACACCTGCAAGATCAAAGTCTATGTACTGTAAATAGTAGGCTTATTGTGTGCCTGTCTGGCTATCTATAGGCCTAGTGACTTCTCCAAATATTGTGTTATGTAGGCACTACCGTATTTTACACCACACAGCCCAACATTTATAACATTTGTACTGTATACTTCATTCATCACTATACTCATACCAACCGCCCTATTTTGACATGTTTTAACCCTTTTCATCCTGTGCTCCAAAGAGGAGAGTTGTCCCAGGCCCAGTGAGAGAGGGGGCCCAGAATTTGGTCCTCATTACATTGTATGTATTGCATGGGCTGAGGGGGACCATTTCAGACATTTTCAGGCCCTGTCAGACTTTGTCCTTGGCTCGGCCAATGCCGTTAGAGGCTCTGACCATGAGACTGTGCCGTGATGACCAGCCATTTCCACTGCCCACTGAAACTCAGTCATGCAGGTCTCCACAGTTGTAGGTCTCTCCCTCCTCCTCATCCCAAAGTTAACTCCTCTACAGTACATTTAGTACTCAAAGTTCGTCTCGAAGTTACAGGCATTTCTTTATCTTACACATATCAAGGTTTTTAGGGGCTTTTTATGCCTTTATTATGACAGGACAGTATGAGAGGAGACAGGAAACAATTATGTGAGAGAGATGGGGTAGGGCTGGGAAATGACCACAGCTGGACTCGAACCGGGGTCCCTGTGGGCATGTACTGTAAGCCCAAATATGAGGGGTTTAGCGCGCTGCGCCACAACGCCCCCCACAGTAACTCCTTTATACTCGTTTTCAGTAGCTCTCTTCAGTTTCTGCCTCCTCCTCCACATATCTTGGTAACTCCCGCTTTCCTGCATGCTTGAAGCAATACTGCTGTAGGCCATCAACTTTTCTTAACAAGGGCACCTTTCATCACTGCGATACCAGCCAGAGTCACCACTATCAGCTGTGTTAAACATAGTTTCACTCTTGTGTCATCAAATTCCAGGCCTTGGTCAGACAGCGAGGCCTGTGTCTGTCAATACACTACAAGCATGCTTCAGTGTTTTGAACACAACATTTACCTCGTGCTCTAGTCTGGGCATCTACTGTAGGCCTGTATCTATGATTAGCCTGTTGCAGGTGCATGCTTACCATACGGTATCATACCCTTTCATACCATGTCTCACCATAGCCTACTATACCATACATACAGTAAATATGCTGCCATTTGTTATTAGCTACTTATGCTGAGCTTCTGGAGCACATAGTGAGTTTCCTGAGCAGTCCTCTACATTGGAAAAGCAGGTTGTGCGTCTAAGCCTGGGGCATATCTACTGTAAACTATGACTGTTCTTTATTTGCATCTTATTGGAATTGTAAGACCAGTATAATACACGAGGCATTTCACTCACAACTCTGCTGATAACAGTACCGTACGTACTGTAAATGGATCTATTTAAAGACAAGCAGAGGGAAGCATGTTTTTAGAAGCAGAAGTTACAATGACACGTCAGCCCTCCGCTCACACACCCCTGATGTTTACAATCATAGCGTGGGTAAGCTATCATAGCTTGAAATGCGGCCTTCAAGCATGTCACCTAACAGTCTACCGGGGCCTGTTCCACCTGATACACAAGCATATTCAGTAACGGTGCATTTGTTTGGGCTGGCAAACAGAGTCTGAAAACAGAAGCCAAGCAGTGTCATGGGAACACTGAGACGTCACAATCACCATGGGAGACCAAAAATAGGCCACTGCATATGGAGTAGGAGGGGAATAGGATTCTTCTTTTTCTGTTTTTGGTGTATATAATAACCTCTCATTCATCTCTTCATTTGAATTCATTCATGGTAGATTTCCACAAAATACAGGTTTTGTGAAATGTTCTTGTGAGGTCATGCAACTTTATACAGCCATGATCTGATCTATTTGTTTATTCACATATTGTATGTATTTAAAGTTTTATTTTTGAGCAAATATAGGAAATATGACTGGAAATCCCCACATATATATTTTATACATTTTTGACCCCCACAGTGTGCTGCATTGAACACATTCACTTCACAAGTAGTCATTATAACTAACTTGTGTATTTTAAATAGGTGTGCGATGTTGGCCTTGAATTGTGTTGACTTGTCGTCACATATATGAATTAAATGCTTTCTCATTGACTTCACATAAATTACATTAAAGGGACACTGTGTGAGATTTTTAGTTGTTTATTTTCAGAATTCATGCTGCCCATTCATTAATGTTACCTTTTTTCATGAATACTTAACACCACCATCAAATATTCATTTTGACTCGAAAAATGGCACTTTTCATACATGAAAAGGGATTATCTTCTCCATGGTCCGCCATTTTGAATTTCCAAAAAAAGCAATTTTTAGCTGCAAAAATGACTGTACTTGGACCATAGTAGAACATATTTGTTTATTACTCAGTAAACTTTCATGTAAAAATCAAATTTGGCAATAGGTAGCCCAGTTTCAATGAGCAGCATAGTTGCAGTACCTTTTTTGACCATTTCCGGCACAGTGTCCCATTAAAATGAAGATAGCCTATACCATACATACAGTAAATATGCTGCCATTTGTTATTAGCTACTTATGCTGAGCTTCTGGAGCACATAGTGAGTTTCCTGAGCAGTCCTCTACATTGGAAAAGCAGGTTGTGTAAGCATGGTGTTCTTTATTTGCATCTTATTGGAATTGTAAGACCAGTATAATACACGAGGCATTTCACTCACAACTCTGCTGATAACAGTACCGTACGTACTGTAAATGGATCTATTTAAAGACAAGCAGAGGGAAGCATGTTTTTAGAAGCAGAAGTTACAATGACACGTCAGCCCTCCGCTCACACACCCCTGATGTTTACAATCATAGCGTGGGTAAGCTATCATAGCTTGAAATGCGGCCTTCAAGCATGTCACCTAATAGGGGCCTGTTCCACCTGATACACAAGCATATTCAGTAACGGTGCATTTGTTTGGGCTGGCAAACAGAGTCTGAAAACAGAAGCCAAGCAGTGTCTCTATAAGTGACCGCTTTCATGGGGCCGGGGAGTCCACTACTGACCTCAGCCTGGGTATAAAAAAGGGCAGAATTCCAGGAGGTGTGGCAATTCTGTGGAATAAGAGCCTGGACTCAGCCATTAATGTCATAAGACTCTCTGTGGACTGGTGCATTGCTATACAGGTCACTCAGGGTGATAAGAAATTTATTATTTTAAATATTTATCTTCCATATGAATGTCAACATCATGAGGAAGAATATGTTAACAAGCTTGCTTTTATTAGCTCTTACCTTCAAAGTGAGGCTTTTACAAATGTTTTTATTGTTGGAGATATGAATGCGGACATTTCTGACAAAAGGTCAAGCTTTGCTAAACATATAAGTCAGTTCTGTGAAGATAATAATCTTATCCTCTCCAGTAGAGAACTTTTGTCAACTGAAAGTTACACACATATTAGTGAGGCGTGGCACACCACATCTTGGTTAGATCATTGTCTCTCTACAGCTGATGCGCATGCATCCTTGATGAATATGGAAATCTTATATAATGTATCCACTTCTGATCACATCCCAGTTAAGATGGTTGTCAGACTGGAGTGCATACCTGCAACAGCTAAAAGTGCATACAAGGTCTAGTGGTTCTTGTAAACTGGACTGGGCCTCACTGTCATGTGATGATTTGGGTTCTTATTGTAACTATTCTGATCAGCTATTGAGCAATGTGTATATCCCCATGTAAAGACTATAATTGTACAAATAACAATCATAAAACTTGCATATCAGCAATGTACACAGACATTATCTCCTGTTTACTTGAAGCTAGTAAGCCTCACCTTAAGGCCGCAAAGAGAGGACAAGTCCGGCCTGGCTGGAATACTTATGTAGCAGAATTTTATGCTGAGGCTCGTGAAGCAACTAAATCCTGGGCAATGGCTGGCAAGCCAAGGCAGGGGCCATTTTTTGAGTATAAGAAGAGTACAAATGCAAAATATAAATATGCAGTCCGCTTCATTAATAGAAATGAAGAATGTATGAGGGCCGACTCTATGGCCAGGAAGCTTGTAAGTAACTCCAATAATGATTTTTGGAAAGAGGTAAAGCACATTAATGGGCACAAACCTTCTTTACCATGCTCAGTAGATGGAGTGTCTGGTGCTGGTAATATTGCAGAGCTATGGCGAATGCATTACAGTAAGCTGTTTAATCTGTCCCAGCCTAATGCCCGTCAGATAGGTAATGTTGAATCTGTTGAAATTATCAATTCCTATGAAGTTTCCCAAGCGATACAAAATCTATCAGCTAATAAAACCACAGGAATGGATCATATATCTGCTGAACATCTGAAATATGCCAGCTTTAGATTATACATACTCCTTGCCTTGTGCTTCACTGCTCTCATGTCCCATGGATTTCTTCCAGAATCCATGATGACAGTGCAGCTGGTTCCTGTGATCAAGGACAAAGCTGGAAAAGTGGGATCTTCTAATAACTACAGGCCCATTGCTCTAGCTAATATTTTATCTAAAGTAGTTGAGCAAATTATCCTGCAGAGAATTAATAACTTGATTAGCTCTACTGACCACCAATTTGGTTTTAAAGCTAAACATGGCACTGACATGTGCATATAGTCAAGTCAAGTCAAGTTTATTGTCAATTTCTTTACATGCACTGGTCATACAAAGAATTTGAAATTGCGTTTCTTGCTCTCCCATGCAGACATAGACTAATCTAGGTAAGGACATAGACAGTATAGACATAGACAGTACTCATACATGGACATAGACAGTATGGACGTAGACATTGCTCACACAGACATTTAAAGTGCAAGACTGGACAACAGAAGACTTGTAGAGAGATACATTAAGAGGAGGTATTTTGTTGTGCTTTTTCTAAAAGGCCTTTATAGCGTTCTGATATAGTAATAGTAGCATTTGAAGAAAATAAATAATTAAAAAAGGTTTATTAAATACACCAGCAGCAGTATATGTGTGTGTGTGTGTGTGTGTGTTTGTATGTGTTTTGTGTGCGTGTGTGTGTGTGTGTGTGTGTGTGTGTGTGTGTGTGTGTGTGTGTGTGTGTGTGTGTGTGTGTGTGTGTGTGTGTGTGTGTGTGTGTGTGTGTGTGTGTGTGTGTGTGTGTGTGTGTGTGTGTTTAGTGCAGGTAGAAAGTGCGGTGTGCGTCTGTGTGTGTGTACCTGTGTATGTGTGTGTGTGTGTGTGTGTGTTTGTGTGAGTATGAGTTGTGTGTCAGTGTGTGTATGTTTGGGTTTAGTGCAGAAAGTGCAGTGTGCTTGTGTGTGTGTGTGTGTGTGTGTGTGTGTGTGTGTGTGTGTGTGTGTGTGTGTGTGTGTGTGTGTGTGTGTGTGTGTGTGTGTGTGTGTGTGTGTGTGTGTGTGTGTGTGTGTGTGTGTGCATGTGTATGTTTTGAGTTAGTGCAGGTTGAAAGTTCAGTCACAGATGTAGTAGTGCAGGTGGAATGTTCAGTCGCAGATATGGTGGTGGGGATGAGGGGGGGGAGCGCTGTCAGTGACCTGGCTGGCTAGAGGCTGACAGTGAAGGGAGAGTGGGTTGAGTGTTCAGTATCTTGATTGCTTGATGCATCGTGCTGTTTGCAAGCCTGGTGGTACGGGAACGGAGGCGCCTGTACCTCTTTCCAGAGGGCAGGAGGCTGAACAGTTTGTGTGCAGGGTGGCTTGTGTCTTTGATGATCATCAGTGCTTTTCGGGTGAGGCGTGCGGTGTAAATGTCCTGCAGGGAGGGGAGTGGTACTCCAATGATCTTCTTCGCTGTGTTCACAACACGCTGGAGTGTTAAAGGAACTGTTGAACAACTATAAAAGAAAGAATTCTTCAATTTTTATCTGTTTTTTAGATGCCTCCAAGGCTTTTGATCGATTAAATCATGATAAATTATTTAATAAACTTCGTACAGCTGGTGTCCCTAAGTACATAGTCAGAATACTGTCTTACTGGTATGCGCAGCAAACCATGCAGGTAAAATGGGACAACTGCTTGTCTGCCCCCTTTCATATAAGTAATGGGGTAAGACAGGGGAGTATTTTATCACCCATATTATTTAATTTTTACATGAATGACCTGTCTCATAAACTAAGATCATGTAAAACTGGCTGTATGGTGGGCAGTACAGTTATTAACCATCTTATGTATGCCGATGACTGTGTTATTTTTAGCCCTAGCTCAGCTGGTTTACAGCAGCTCCTCAATGAGTGTTCTATGTATGGGGAGCTGCAAGATATAAAATTCAATGAGCTTAAAAGTGTGATCATGATATGCAGGACTTTGGAAGACAAGCACATGACTTTCCCTGAATTCAGACTTTCAGGTAAGGTCCTAAACACCTGTAGGGAAGTGAAATATTTAGGACATGTTATCACTGACCAACTGACAGATGATGAAGATATTTATCGTCAGTGCCGTATGCTGTATGTGCAAGCAAACATATTGGCACGAAAATTTGGTAACTGCTCTGTAAATGTTAAGTTGACCCTCTTCAAGACATTCTGTTCTCCATTATACACTGCGCATCTATGGTTAAACTATAAAAAAGCCAGCTTCCAGAGATTACAAGTGGCCTATAATGATGCTTTGAGGATACTTCTAAGAAGACCTAGATGGACTAGTGCAAGTGAGTTGTGTGTGAGCCATGGAGTCAATACACTGTCTGCATTATTGAGAAATATAATGTATAGATTCATCTGTAGGCTGAATGACTCTAAAAACCATAATGTTGTGGCAATGATAAACATTTCATACAGTGACACTCGCTGCACATCCCAGTTTTGGAAGCACTGGTATAAGTGTTTACTGTAAGAGAGTCAGTATGGTTGTTTTTTAAAGTTTATTTTTATATTGTTTGTATGATTTGCTCTTCTATATTTGTTATATGTCTGTATGTAGTCTTGTCCTGTTCTTGTATCTTATCTGTGTTCTTTGCCTGGATGGACCCAGAGTCTGTAATAAAGCAATCAATCAATCAATCATGGGAACACACTGAGACGTCACAATCACCATGGGAGACCAAAAATAGGCCACTGATATGGAGTAGGAGGGGAATAGGATTCTTCTTTTTCTGTTTTTGGTGTATATAATAACCTCTCATTCATCTCTTCATTTGAATTCATTCATGGTAGATTTCCACAAAATACAGGTTTTGTGAAATGTTCTTGTGAGGTCATGCAACTTTATACAGCCATGATCTGATCTATTTGTTTATTCACATATTGTATGTATTTAAAGTTTTATTTTTGAGCAAATATAGGAAATATGACTGGAAATCCCCACATATATATTTTATACATTTTTGACCCCCACAGTGTGCTGCATTGAACACATTCACGTCACAAGTCGTCGACATAACTAACTTGTGCATTTGAAATAGGTGTGCAAAGTTGGCCTTGAATTGTTGTCTTGTCGTCACATATATGAATTAAATGCTTTCTCATTGACTTCACATAAATTACATTAAAGGGACACTGTGTGAGATTTTTAGTTGTTTATTTCCAGAATTCATGCTGCCCATTAACTAATGATACCCTTTTCATGAATACTTACCACCACCATCTATCACCACCATCAAGTATTCATTATGACTGGAAAAATTGCACTTCTCTCTTCTCCATGGTCCGCCATTTTTAATTTCCAAAAATAGCCATTTTAAGCTGCAAAAATGACTACTTGGACAATACTAGAAAATATTTGTTTATTACTCAGTAAACTTTCATGTAAAGATCAAATTTGGCAATAGGCAGCCCAGTTTCAATGAGCAGCATAGTTGCAGTACCTTTTTTTGACCATTTCCGGCACAGTGTCCCATTAAAATGAAGATAGCCTATACCATACATACAGTAAATATGCTGCCATTTGTTATTAGCTACTTATGCTGAGCTTCTGGAGCACATAGTGAGTTTCCTGAGCAGTCCTCTACATTGGAAAAGCAGGTTGTGCGTCTAAGCCTGGGGCATATCTACTGTAAACTATGACTGTTCTTTATTTGCATCTTATTGGAATTGTAAGACCAGTATAATACACGAGGCATTTCACTCACAACTCTGCTGATAACACACAGCAAGAAGGAAGTAAGACTTGGGCCTGTACCGTACGTACTGTAATTGGATTTATTTAAAGACAAGAAGAGGGAAACGTGTTTTTATAAGCAGAAGTTACAATAACACGTCAGCCCTCTGCTCACACCCCCCTTATGTTTACAATCATAGCCTGGGTAAGCGATCATATCTTGAAATGCGGCCTTCAAGCATGTCACCTAACAGGGGCCTGTTCCACCTGATACACAAGCGCATTCAGGAACGGTGCATTTGTTTGGGCTGGAAAACAGAGTCTGAAAGCAGAAGCCAAGCAGTGACATAGGAACACACTGAGACGTCACAATCACCATGGGAGACCAAAAATAGGCACGTCAGCCCTCCGCTCACACACCCCTGATGTTTACAATCATAGCGTGGGTAAGCTATCATAGCTTGAAATACAAGCAGAGGGAAACGCCTTTATGAGCAGAAGTCACAATGACACGTCAGCCCTCTGCTCACACACCCCTGATGTTGACAATCATAGTGTGGGTAAGCGATCAAAACTTGAAATGAGTCTATGTATACCAGACACCTGCAAGATCAAAGTCTATGTACTGTAAATAGTAGGCTTATTGTGTGCCTGTCTGGCTATCTATAGGCCTAGTGACTTCTCCAAATATTGTGTTATGTAGGCACTACCGTATTTTACACCACACAGCCCAACATTTATAACATTTGTACTGTATACTTCATTCATCACTATACTCATACCAACCGCCCTATTTTGACATGTTTTAACCCTTTCCATCCTGTGCTCCTTGTTTATTATCCTTGTGCCTGCCCATCAACTGACCCCCACTGTCCTGGTACCTCCCACAGGCCCTGCAACAGTTCACTGTTAATGAATAACTTGTGCAAACTCTTTCTCTGTGTGTGTGTGTGTGTGTGTGTGTGTGTGTGTGTGTGTGTGTGTGTGTGTGTGTGTGTGTGTGTGTGTGTGTGTGTGTGTGTGTGTGTGTGTGTGTGTGTGTGTGTGTGTGTGTGTGTGTGTGTGTGTGTGTGTGTGTTGGGCATTATTGAGGCATTGAGGCAACTCTGTACTGGAGTAGGAGGGAAATAGGATATAGGGAAATAGGGATGCATACAAGCATACTAGTTTATTTAGTGTGCTTGCGGGCAAGCATACTAATTGTTCTCTCTCAGTTTATTATTATTTAGTATGCTTGCGCAGAGACAATGCTATTAGTATGCTTGCGGGTTATACACACACACACACACACACACACACACACACACATACACACCAGGGCTTGTCATTAACTTTTTCGCTGTCCAGCCACTGTGGCTAGTGGTTTCCCTGAGTCACTAGCCATCCAGCTATTCTACTAGCCAATTTTTTTTTTATCATGACGCTGTACATCTAACATCAGAAGATGAAGAAGATGAGTGCATGGGTTTCTACGTGGAAATAAAACAAACAAATAGAAACTGAGTAACTGAGCTTTTTCTTGAACTACAAATAATTGATACACAATTGATACATGCAGAATAGGCCTATATGCTTTTCTGATATGTCATACCAAAGAATATGCTACCTGCCAAATTGGCTAGTGGCACTGAAATTGTTACCAGCCACAGCCAAGTTTTACCAGCATTTGGCCGGTTGGCAGGTGCCAGTGTCAAGCCCTGACACACACACACACACACACACACACACACACACACACACACACACACACACACACACACACACACACACACACACACACACACACACACGTTCCTTTCAACAATGGGTAGGTTGGGAGAGGTAAGGGTGGGATTCGAACCTGCAACTCCCTGACAGACCAACACCTTACCCATTAGGCCACTGCCACTCATATTGAGCTCGAAAGTCCCGCCCCTTAGTTCCGCGTTTCACGGGACCTAAGCTGACCATCTAACAACGTGGTAGCGAGTAAATATCTTCTGATCTCGGTCATGATATGCGCTGGGCTACAAATATGCTGTTTAAGATGATAGATAAAGATTATTCATGCAGAAGTATCAATGTTTTGTTCCGAGGCCGTCGGCATGAAAAATGTGAAGAAACACAGCTTTCTAAAAAATGTGGGGGTTCATACGAAAAATTAAGCAAAAATATCAGAAACAACATATATGGAGCTCGTGGCACAACTCGAAGGGGATCGAAATGCCATTTTAATACCACCATTGGATTACATGCTACGATTTTCGGCTAAAAACGCCGTTGAGGTCCCATGAAATCGGGGGAAGTGACGTCACTTTCGAGCTCTATAGTGGCTACAGCAGCATATTAGGCCACGGTTGCCAGGGCGACAGCAGATTTCTAAAGTTCTACAAGGCTGTGTGTGTATGAATGAAAATTCTATAACTTGTTTCAGTGAATAGGCCTAACGGCCCGTTCCCACTTTGCCGGCGAGCGCGTTGACGCCGACGCCTTCAATTCATTTTCAATGGAAAGCGGCGACGCCCTCGCAAAGGCTTCTGGGATACGCGGCGCGGCTACTTTGACAGTTGACGCGCGTCAAAAAAGTTGAGCGAGCTTCTACTTTATGCTAATTACTCGCGGCCAACGCGGAGCGTTATCCAATGATTGTCGAGTACATGAGGAATTCCCATGAAACCAAGGGCTATGTTTTGCTGCTTACAAGTAGTTTTATGACTGGTTATCATACATTTTAATGTAAGATTCATACACTACAAGAAACTATGAAGTGCAAGGTCTTTGTGCTTATGTTCAAAGGATTATGTACATTTTGACGACATTCAAAACTACGTGATGGCTATGAAATGTGTGAAGTAAACACATGTCCACAGTAAGGTAAGGGCAGACTTTGATGTTACTATCACTGGTTAGCTTGCTTAATCGATATACACGTGTAGAAAGACAGACAGAGATATTCCTGTTCAGTGTACTCTGTCACGCCCCTGCATGTGCTCCGACAAGAAGCATTCAGTCAAAAAAGGGAGGTGCGTCGCGTTTATGAGCGTCAAATGGCCGTCAAAGTGGGAACGGGCCGTCAGGTCTACCTGAAAATGTTACATAGGCCTATTCTTCAATACAGGCCTACATAGGCCTATTTCTTCAATACAGCACTGCCATGCGCAACACTCCTTAAGTTAAGGTGGATGAAAGAGTTTATAAAACTGCAACATGAAAACGCCACTAATGCCTCTCTTCCACTGCTGGCTTTCTGGTAGGCCTACAGCCCGATAAAGCGTGACTCGGCCGCCACATGTTGCATTTCGAATAGGCTCGACACAAAACATAAAGTGCCAGCCGAGTCATTATGCTAAGTGTATTATGCCATAAGACTTGTGCAAATCCTTCCAAAAGAGCAGTCAAGAGAGTCTGCTTTCGCCTACTCATGACTCACATACAGGAAGCATTGGTAACAAAATATAAATATCCTGTTTGGTTTCTTTGGCCTTGCTTCAGTTATACACAGCCACACTTTGGAAAGGAGTGAAAGAATACCTATTGTACAAGCAGGTGCTCGCACACATAGACACTTCTCACTTATCATTCATCAGGTTATCAGTATAAAGACACTGACAGTCTGAAGTGGATAATACAGGATATCATCATCATAACACTCGTCTTGTAAGCTAGAAGGCCCACAGACATGCAGTCGGCGGAGAAGGGGAGAAGGTCTTCATAAACACACTAATAGCCTTCACCTTATGCTATCATTCAGCACTACAGAGCATCAAAAGGAAGCTCACAGCCTACGCAAAACACAATGACACAAAATAAGATTATATCTGAAGAGAGCAAGGAGTTAGATCTGAGGTGGTGTCAAATACAGGACCTGACACTGTGTCTATTTTTAAGCATGCGGTTTTACGCTAGTGGTCTGGTGTGGAGAGATTGAGTGTCTTGCCCCACATCTATTTCTATAGAAAGCTGAGTAACTGACAGGATTGAGAAAAGGGCTTAAGAAAGAGGAGAATGTGATAGCATATATATCAATATTACTGACTAAAGTTTACTGTATATTACAGTCTACACAAAAAGCAGATCAACTCTCTCACATGTGCACAAACACTCCAGCCTAGTAAACTAGACAAACTCGCCCAGAAAATAGTTTTACAGGGAGAGAGAGAGAGAGAGAGAGAGAGAGAGAGAGAGAGAGAGAGAGAGAGAGAGAGAGAGAGAGAGAGAGAGAGAGAGAGAGAGAGAGAGAGAGAGATGGAGAGAGAGAGAGAGAGAGAGAGAGAGAGAGAGAGAGAGAGAGGTGAATTGGAGAGAGAGATAGAAAGAGAGAGACAGAGAGAGAAAGAGACAGAAGAAGAGAGAGAGAGAGAGAGAGAGAGAGAGAGAGAGAGAGAGAGAGAGAGAGAGAGAGAGAGAGAAAGAGAGAGAGAGAGAGATCGGGAGAGGGAGAGGGAGAGGGGGAGAGCGAGGAAGAGGAGGAGGACTGGAAAACCCCTACTGGGGCAATACCGTAAAGGTCATAGCTTCCCTGCACTGTGGCTGTATACACAGGAAAGCAACACATTGTGGGCCCTATGTACAATCAGCTCCAATGGACCCCCCCTCCCCACCCCCCACCAAATGGACCCCTTATATACACCCACATGGGGCCCTGGTGACTCAGTCACACTTTATGCCCCTGTGCGACACCCCTGTGGTTGTGCAGCAAGCAAAGCAACACAGTGTCCATCTCCACACTCCTACAGGTACAACAACCATCGTGTTGATCACTCCTGGGGTAGCCTGGGAAATCCCATGCATGCTGCTTTGCACTATCATTCTGAACAGCATGGAGTCTTCCCTCAGTGATCAGGTTGTGGTCCTTGTCTCTCTCCAATTAAGCAGGGAAGTGTGGAAAGGCGATGACTGCAGTTTGTTTGAATAGATACAACTGGCAAGATTGGCTATGGCTACATGCCAAATGATGATGACATTCGTACCGCCCAATAAACAGCCGTCGTCAATCGTAAACCGATCGATATTTACAGAGGGCATGTCTCCAGACCATGAGTGGATTCCAATCTACTTACTTCTGTCCTTCCTTGCTCACTTGCCTGCTTGTGACCTCATGATGATGTCCCTGACGACAGAAAATTAATTCAATATCTTGCAAAATCACAATTCTGATGTCATTTTCTCATTTGCAGTCGGGATGGTGAATGAAAAACAGTCTCCCAAAAGTTGTTGTGGCTAGGCTTACAGCTGGGAAACTTAATTGCTTTCTCCACGAAGGCGGGGCCAGGAGGCGGGGTGAGGCCACAAGCACAGGTGGAGGATGGGAGTGTGCATATTGGAATGTACCCCTTATCTCACTTGTGATTAGGTCTGGTGAACTGCTGGGGTGCAGCCAGGCATGGACTGCGTCATCACTGCGGACCCCGGCGCGACATGCTGAATGCAGGCCCCCTAGTGGTTATAGTGACATTTAGTGCCTACAATCCTCAAGAACCAGTAGACCTACAGGTATACATTATCGTATAGTATCGTATATAGTTTATATATTTTATAGTTTATATTATTGTGAATAAAAACTCCACAACATTGAGAAAATATGGGAAAAAGTACAAGTCGTTTTTATTAATAGTTTATTCAAATAATAGGCCTACAGTACAGTATTGATATTAAAGCGCTGGAACCTCGCCTTGTGAAACCGCCAGCTATGCTTGCCTAAACATGAACTGGTGAGAAACTTGGGTTATACAACTGTGAAGAAACAAAGAAATCATTCATATACCACTGTGCAGAAACAAAAAAAATCATAGGCCTATATGACCATCAGTGCATTAATAATCATCATAATATTGCATACACACACGCACACACGCACACAGGCACGCACGCAGGCGCGCGTGCACACACACACACACACACACACACACACACACACACACACACACACACACACACACACACACACACACACACACACACACACACACACACACACACACACACACACACACCTTCAGAAAGAAAGCCTACTGTACAGGTTATCTGTCTTCGCCTGCATACTGTCTGGTGCACTGTCACAGCTGCTGAACCTGTGAAGTTAGATAAAGCAGCAGTCTCTCAAATGGCTGCAATATCAACAGCTGCTGAACCTGTGAAGTTAGATAAAGCAGCAGTCTCTCAAATGGCTGCAATATCACTCATACAGCAGCAGTCTCTCAAATGGCTGTAATATCACTCATACAGCAGCAGTCTCTCAAATGGCTGTAATATCACTCAAACAGCAGCAGTCTCTCAAATGGCTGTAATATCACTCAAACAGCAGCAGTCTCTCAAAATGGCTGTAATCAGGGGCGGAGCTATAGGGGGGGCGAGCAGGGCACTTGCCCCTGGGCCCAGGGCCCTCCCGTATTGGTGGTGGGGGCCCTATTGTGATCCTGGCAAGAGGTATAAGGGGCCCTCTAAGTGTCTTGGCCTGGGGGCCCTGTGTGCAATTGTTCCGCCACTGGCTGTAATATCACTCATACAGCAGCATTCTCTCAAATGGCTGTAATATCACTCATACAGCAGCAGTCTCAAAATGGTAATATCACTCATACTTCACCACTGGACACCACATGTGGACACACACACATGCAGCACACACATTCTTTCTCTCTCTCTCTCTCTCTCTCTCTCTCTCTCTCTCTCTCTCTCTCTTTACCTCAATATCCATGCATTGCGTTCTCTGCCCTATCCCCTCATACACTACATGTACTGTGGTGACAACACACACACACACACACACACACACACACAACACTCCACAACACCACAGCACAGCACAGCACAGCACAGCACAGCACAGCACAACACAACATAATACAACACAACACAACACAACACAAACACAAACACAAACACAAACACAAACACAACACAACACAACACAACACAACACAACACAACACAACACAACACAACACAACACAACACAACACAACACAACACAACACAACACAACACAACACAACACAACACAACACAACACACTTGCATTGCGTTCTCTGGCCTATCATCTCATATAATTCGTAGCAGGGCTTGTGTAGTGTGGTGGTAACCTGTCCCCTCTTTCTAGATCTGTGTGTTTCCTCTCAGCTCCGCAAGCTCTCTGCAGATCTCATATCGGGGGAATCCCCAAGTCAGCAAGCACAGCCGGCTTCGAGGTTACTTACGGTCAAGTCAACTTTATTTGTATAGCGCATTTCAGACACAAGTGCAATTCAATGTGCTTCGCATTAAAAAAATTAAAACATCAAGATAAAAACATTAAATAATAAGAATGAAAAGATTAAAAAACATGTTAATTAGGATTTAAGAGAATCAAAAAGGTAATACAATAAAACAGATCATTTGCTATAATTAGAGTAAAAATAAGGATTAAAATGCTGCTATGGGAAGGTATCTGTGAACAGCTTTGTCTCCAGTGTAGATTAAGATCACCAGGCGATGTCAAGCTCTATGTCTCCACCTGCTGGAGATCTGCTGTCACAGCACTCAGAGCTGAAGTCAGATCAGACAACCTCCCCCACGAACTACCAATGGATACACAATACAGACCAATCTTCAAATTAATCAGTCAAAGTGATTAATTATTTATTACGTATAGTACAGTAGGTAATAGTCTAGTTAAGCTTAGTGAATTAGTTAGTTAGTATACAATGAATGTCTGTGAAATGCATAATAAAATAATTAACTCATTGGCTGCCAGCCATTTTCATAAAAGAGTACCTCGGAGTGCCAGAGATTTTTCAGCATTGTGGGCGTTTTTTGGAGGCTCACAGAAAATTGAGTTCTGTGTCTATGTCAACACCATACCTATCAAAACACAGATTATACGCTCATCTGTCATCAGAAAAAAACGAACGGTGTCTCTCTACCCCTTTCCGTTCTTTCATAATCATCTGTTGAAATTAAGTGGAATTCGCCAAAATGCTGCTTTCTAGCCAAAAAGCTGAGAAAACGCCATTTGAAGTAGAACTATAACTGCAAACGTTTTTGCCCATAATGGCATCGTCCTAACAACTCCAAACCTATCAGATGCTATTACAGAGTCTTCTGTCATCTGTAGCCTGAACAAAAGATCGTTTGTATGACCTTTTCAACCTAATATACTGAAATATAACGGGACTCGAAAACAAGGGTGTTTTGGTTTAGTTGCTGGCACGCAGAATGGATCATGACAGCAGGTGCCCCTAACTCCGGGAACTCTCTCCCTCTCCCTCTCCCTCTGATTGTGCTCTCTCTCCCCTTGCTGGAGAAGGAATCACAGCTGGTTTATTCCTCTTGTGGGGGAGGGAGGCAGGTAGGCAGGCAGCTCCGCTTAGCGTAGCTTACTGCAGCTTCTTTGGCAGAGCGGACAATTTGCAGATTGATGATTACTGTCATCATGGTTCTGCTATAGTGATCTTGTCATATATTGTTCAATGAATTTTCTTTTGATAAAGTACTGATCACATATCCAACATTTCACAAGCCGATTGGAGTGGTGAAGGCTAGCTGGTCTGAGGCTAAGTGCAATGCTTTCTCATGTGAGCTGACTGCATCTGACCAGACACAAAGGCTACTCTGTTCCAAGAATCTGCAACCCCCCCTGTCTTTTTGATGATACAGTAAGCTGATCATACTATACAGATCCATAAAAAAGAACTGTAGAATGAGTAAAAATAGTTGACTTACCAAGGCTCCTTTATTTAGGCTTAGTTGTAAGTTGTTAGCGATTTTGTGCTAGCTAGCTAGCTAGCGTAGCAAAATGTATAGCCAAGCATTCCCAACATCACCACTAGTCCCATGCATTCTCCTGTTAGATGATATTTTGTAAGCATCATCCTGATGTTGTGTAGGCTGATCACATTATCCAAAATGAAAGGTTGCCACACAGATCATCTCATGGTGTATTTTGGGCAAGCTAGCTGCAATGCCTTCTAGCTAGATAGCAACAGGGGGTTGTATTTTGGTCATGAGAGGAAGGGTTTTTTTTGGTCAGGCTCTGACACTAAAATCAGTAGCCTACCTGTGTTAAAATCAGAGGGCAAGAAAGTAGACTACTGTCACAGGTGCTTTACTTTCAAAAATGATTTTGCTATGCTACTTTTGAGATTATAATAGTAAAAAAGGGGTGTTTTTGTCTTGACATTTCCTCCTGGTCTGAACTAAAGCCCTGCCTTGACTGTTCCTAGTTCCTAAGGACACTTCTGCCACCTACAGGAACAGTTAGAAAATGCCTAGAGAAATTTATACAGAAGATAGGTCAGACCGTCCTCGAGGCCTGGCTGTAAAAAAACGCAATTATCGGTGAACAACGTCAAAGGCAGGGGGCGTCACTATTCGAAATGACGTCATTCGACGGCTAAGGCAGCCAATGAGTTAAATGAATGAATAATTGAAATGACATTAATAGGTAATTGTGGTTGGTGCCTACATGCGAAATAAGAATGTATCTATATGTCAGTGTAATTCCTGTAATTCGTATAGCTTTTTTAGGGGGGGCGGTATGTGTAAGAGACAGTAAGAGAGATATGACATGAGTGGACAGAGAGAGAAGGGGAAGGAACGGGAAATGACCTGGGGCTGGAATTGAAAGTGGGCCCCCGCCCGGCGTAATGGTGCAGCACACTGGCCCACAATGGTTTCGTACCCGTGCCCCATGCCAAAGAGTTGCTGTGACCGCAAGGTCGTGAGTTTGAGCCCTGAGTGGGGAACCAGTGCAAGATGACCTGGGCACCAAAGATTAGGCAAGGCAAGGCAAGTTTATTTATATAGCGCATTTCATACACAGGTGCAACTCAATGTGCTTCACAAAGTTAACAAATGTAAATGAAAGGAAACAGGGAAGAAAGAAGGAAATGAATTAGAGTCAAAAAGCATTTAAAAACATTAAGATAAAACAAGGTAAAAATAATAATAAAATAAAATAAAATAAAATAAAATAAAACAAATTAAATAAAAATAAAAATAATAAGAATAAGTAATTTAAGCTAGGGGAAAGCATCTGAGAACAGCTTTGTCTTGAGTCTAGATTTAAAGCTATCAATAGTGGGTGCATTTTTTATGTCATCTGGAAGCTGGTTCCAAAGCTTTGAAGCATAGAAGCTAAAGGCTGCCTCTCCACACTTTGTTTTGACTTTTGGAATCACCAGCAAATTCTTCTCCGTTGACCTTAGTGACCTAGTTGGTGCATACAGCTGAAACATATCCAGTAGATATGTGGGTCCCATTCCATTTAGTGATTTAAACACAAGTAGCATAGCCTTAAAATCAATTATGTAGCTTACTGGGAGCCAATGCAGCGATCTTAAAATTGGAGTAATGTGGTCGAACTTCCTTGTCTTTGTAAGAACCCTTGCAGCTGTGTTTTGTACAAGTTGAAGCTGTTTAATGGTCTTATTGGGGAGGCCAGTAAAAAGACTGTTACAGTAATCAACTTTACTAGAAATAAAGGCATGTATTAGCTTCTCCAGATCATGTTTAGATCATGTTTGGGCACCAAAGATTAGATTGCCTTTATTGTGCCCAAGGGGAAATTTGATTCCACCACCACCATGAACAAGTTTTCAGCCAACATGAAGACAAAACATACAGCTGAGAAATACACAAGGACAACTCAAGGAGATTAAGTGCCATATTCATACACAAATACTGTCATAAACACATAGGCCTACTCTCACATAAACACACACACACACACACACACACACACACACACACACACACACACACACACACACACACACACACACACACACACACACACACACACACACACACACACACACACACACACACACACACACACACACACACACACACACGCACACTCCAACACAGATACTACACACAGACAACATAAGCACTTACTCACACAGTAAACCATGCAGCCATACCAACAATCACATACTATATACAGAACATACATACATTGGACTGGAGGTGAGCTCCTATCTTGGCATCAGTTGAATGGACAGTAATCAAACCAATGTACAGCGGGACTTACATGTAAAGAGGTGCACTGTGTAAGATGGTGGCCAGTGTAGGTATTGCAACTACTGCTCATTGACACTGTGCTGTCTATTGCCAAATTTGATCTTTTCATAAATATTTACCAAATAATGAACTTGATAAATGAAATTTTCTAGTATGACTAAAGTACAGTAAGTTTTGCAGCTAAAAATGCCCATTTCTGGAAATACAAAATGGCGGACAATGGAGAAGTTCCCCCTTTTCATGTCATTGGGTGCATCCCAATATGTGACCTTGCCTCCTCCACTTGCCTCCTCCACTTGCTTCTCGTCATGATGACATCACTGACAACAGCATTATATTTCAATATCTTGCAAAAGCTCAATTGTAAAGTCTTTTTCTCATTTGCAATTGGGATGGTGAATGAAAAACAGTCCCTCAAAAGTTGTTGTGGCGAGGCTGACAGCTGGGAAACTTTATAGTTTTCTCCACGGAGGAGGGGCGAGGAGGCGGGACGAGGAGACAAGCACAAGTGGAGGAGGCAAGGTCACATATTGGGATGCACATATAATGAATACATTGAATTTGATGGTGGTGCTAATTATTCATGAAAAATGAATAACATTTGTTAATGGGCAGCATGAAATCTAGAAATAAAAATATTACACAGTGCACCTTTAAAAATTAAAGACTCAACTTCTTGAGTGGAGTGATTCTTTTTCTTTTTGGTAAGTATCACTAAGCCAGATAGGCCTTAAACTTTCCTATCAGTCAACCTTTGATTACCTGAGTGTCTGACCACTGCTTGTCTCCTGTGTTATCGGATGAAAGTGCTTTTGTGTTTCTAAAATTAACTGTTAGAAGTTCTATGAAACAGTGGTTCAGGAAGTTAAGCAATTTTTTGACTGCAAGAAGGCCACAGTCATTCAGCAAAGACGAGGTCCAGCCCTGTTCATGGTAATATCCTGGTAAAATGCTGAAAGCTCCTGCATGGTTCACCGTATCAAACTTTACATAACAACATGATTCATGACTCATGATTCATGGCATCCTGGTTTGACTGACCCTATTGTCTGTGCTCTTTTAGATACTTATGTAAGTTCGGTTTCTGCTGAGTTCCTGTGTGTCCGATTGTCTGGTCCTTCACCTTGTTTGTGCTATGTAGAACTCAGAAGAGTAAGTGACCCGTCTACAGTATCTCTCAGTTGTGTCCTGTTTGCCTGCACAGTCAAGTCTACGTAGAAATAATAATAATAATAATAATAATAATAATAATAATAATATTGTATAATGAATATATATATAAGGCCAGTCCAGAATGTTGATTGACGAATCACAGCGCAAAAAGAGGTCGGACAATTTTTTTACTGACAGCGCTCACACTTCTCAGTAATATCTTGTCGAGACCGAAAGCACAAGAGGACTGTGAGTGCCACACCTCAGACACAATTTCCATTCTATTGAAACATGGTTGGAAACTGTGTCTGAGATATTTGTAAGTTTCCCGGAGTGAAGTACTGCCGCGATTTACTAGCAGTCAGCACATAAACCGCAGTCATATAGAACGTTTGTTTGTCCGACCTAGCAACTGTAACCCAAGGGGGGAGGGACGTAGCCTATTTGTACCATAACTTTGTCCATTTTGTCCTCTGTACGATCAAAAAAAACCATGATGTAGCTCACGGTAATTTCAGAGTTTTCATTTAGCTCATTTAGTTGTCTTGAAACAACCATTTGGCTCTTGTACGATAATTTCCTCCCAACAATGTGCATTTTTTGTGCATTTTTTGTACAATAGTCAGCATTTTCCATCTGGCAAAACTGTTTCAGATGGTTTTGTCCCACGCCATCTGTGGCCTTGGCCATAATATACCCTGGTAAAATGCAAAGAATGTTGGACCGTATATCAAACCTTAGATACAGCCCAACCCTAATCCGGCCTGATTGTCTACTGATTGATTGTGCCCTGCCCGTGGTTTGTCCTTCCCTATATTTTTTATAGGAACGCCGACAGGGGAGGGGATGGAAAAGGGGTCAGTTGTCCCAGGCCCAGGGAAAGGAGTTAAAATTGGGTCCTTAGTACATTGTTGAATGTATTAGGGGGTGGCTTTCAGATGACTATGTCCCAGGCCCAGCTAAAGCTGTCAAAGTCCCTGATTGTGTATCCTCTTTACACTAC
>NC_085869.1:9369343-9404343 GCF_034702125.1 Engraulis encrasicolus | reverse complement strand
CGCACGTCTGCCAGAAGGACAACCAACTTTTTAAACAGCGCTATGCAACGCTATTGCTAAATCTCCGCTTAGCACAAATGCTAACAAATTATCAACCTGTTAACTTTGTGAGGAGAAATACAGTGTAGATTCATTGTGCATAGTTTTCTGTAAATTGACATATTCCTGTGTTAGGCTACTCCTGCTGTGGGAGGCTTTGATGAGGGAGGGAGCACAGCAGCACACTCTGTGTGTTCCTGTTCACTTGCTCTCTGTCACGTCACTTGAGGTCAATTTAGCAAACGGTGACTCCTTCTCAGTCATAGTTTTGATGTGCAAGCCTTGAAATTGCCTAATTACACTCAGGCTACACTTCTGTTATTAATAGGAATGAGAATCCTATCTATGTTGTTTCTTAAAAAAAATGTAGGCTGGACTGCATGGATAGAAAAATGTTATGTTGTCAGAATGGTTAAATTATTTCGTTGTTTTTGACAGGGGGGGGGGGGGGGGGATCGGTGTCGGTGGAAGGGGGGCCCAAGCAGAGATTTTTGTCCCGGGCCCAGCCAAAGCTGTCAGCGGCCCTGCCTGCGGCCCAAACTCGTTAGCATTAGGCCGTTTACACACTTTACGCTATTTTTACCGGCGTCTGTGAAAATACATTGCGCCATGGCATTGCTCCATGGCACCCTGACAAAGACCTTGTGTCGAAACGCGTCGGGCAGTCTATTTGCCGTTGTACTATTAAAAAATAAGAAAACGGAGTGCCACAGTTTCCTGCTCTTCAATTTTTTGATGTCAACTTTATCCACACACTGTTAGAGCACCCGTGTCAAAAGATTTGGATCCACGCAGCGCTTCCGTTTTTTCCTTTTTTCTGTACATTGCGCCATATTTCCTAAATTGCCTCCAATGTAGAGCTTCATTGTTGTCTGCGCCAAATTGATAATGTGGTGTATTTTTGAGGTTACCTGCATGAATAGTTAATGGTGTGTGTGTGTGTGTGTGTGTGTGTGTGTGTGTGTGTGTTTGTTTGTGTGTGTGTGTGTGTGTGTGTGTGTGTGTGTGTGTGTGTGTGTGTGTGTGTGTGTGTGCGTGTTTGTGTGTGTGTGTGTGTGTGTGTGTGTGTGTGTGCGTGTTTGTGTGTGTGTGTTTGTTTGTGTGTGTGTGTGTGTGTGTGTGTGTGTGTGTGTGTGTGTGTGTGTGTGTGTGTGTGTGTGTGTGTGTGTGTGTCCTCAGGTATTGGCTCACTGGTCTGGCTGTCGATATCGCGGACTGTGTCAAAATCCATGAACAGGATTCAATCTATAACTGGTCAAAAGATAATTGTAACAACTATAATAGAGCTATCTGTGAGAACTCAACCTACACATAGACAAATTAAGGTGGTCTGACACTTAGGGCCTGTTTATACATAACCGGGTACCTGCATCATTTCTATCCTCTGTTTGTTAAAATAGATATGTCACACAGCTTCATTTTTAAAGCAAAACACTTTTATTGATCAACATACCGTAGATATGCTATAAAGAGCTGTTAAACTACGCCAAGCCTGACAGTGGCAGTGTTGGAACAATTATTATTCCTCACAAGCCAATCAAAAGGCTGAACTGTTCACATGAAGAACTTCCTGTTTTTTTGTCGCGGATATTGCCTAAATAACATTTGTGTGTGCATTGTGTGTGCATTGTGTGATCCATAGCATTTGTGTTCAAGCAGTGTGTCTTCAACGCTTACTGTTATATCACAGTTATTGAAGTAAATAGGCTACTCTTTGTTTGTTTAATATTAATTATAGAATAAGAATAGATCATGCATATTGTATTGTGTAATAATAGTAGTATTGTGTATAACTACTGCATGTCCTAAGATGCTATTTTCACTATATAATAAACTCTACATGTATAACTACTCCTTTATATTCTTCTTGTGTATTTTAAAAAAATAAATAGGCCTATTCTGAAAAAATGCAATCCTTTCTCAAGTTTTTTTTGAATGGCAATGAATGATAAGCCAGCGCACTGTAGGATAAATTCTGCTTTTTTAGACTTGTAATTGTCGGGAGCACTTTCATTCAAAGTCCGCTGCCTGCGTCGTCAACCCAGGGAAACGACTATGAAGTGGCAGAAGTCCATATCTATGTCCAAACGACCAAGAGCAGTTATGGAATTCACAGTCCCCCCGACCAACACTAAGCCGTCAGACTGCGTTTTGGTGGGGGACTGTGGATTCTATAACTGCTCATGGTCGTTCGGACAGAAATATGGTTTTGCCACTTTATAGTCGTTTCCCTGGATTCACCACGCAGGCAGTGGACTTTGAATGAAAGTGCTCCCGACGATTACAAGTCTGAAAAAAGCAGTTTACCCTGCAGTGCACTGGCTTCTCATTCACTGCCATTCATTTTGATGCTGAGAGTGACCCTCCAAATGCCCCGCCTGCTCATTTGCATAGGTTTTGCATACCAGCCGACTGCCTCTATTGTCTTTGTTTTCCCACAGAGTCTTTTGTTTGTGCTGGCTGAAAGGGGCATGTTCAAACCTCTGTATAGCCACTCACACACTGGGTACTTAACATGTGAATAGAGATAGGTGTGACTTCGGAGGCTACTGCAGGCAGAGACTGTAGAAAATCCAAAGTTTTCTTTTCACTCAATTTAAAAATGGCCAACTATATAATTTCATCTATATATATATATATATATATATATTTGAAAACTAGAGGTCTCAAGGTGTTTAATGATGCCGCTTATATATTTGAACAACATAAACCGAGAGTTACAGATGTGTTTTTGGAGAAATGTCAAATCCGGTCACTAATGACCGGCCACACCTCAGGGGATTAAGCTTAAGAAACGCTGATTTAGAGTGTTTGACCTTTACCCACAGTGATCTCAGAGTCTTCCATATACCTGCTTTGTAGCACACTTGTCTTGCCATCATACAGCATTCCTTACTGTGCACGTGTAAGGTTCTGATTGGTCAGGACGAATTACCATCGGCACACCTTATTTCTCAGAAATCCCTGCCTGCCTGATATGTGAGTGAACCAACATTCTGCCGCTTTGTCCCATTTGACAGTTTGCAGTTGGTGAAGACTATTAGTGAATTTTAGAATTGTATTTTGTGTATACACACGTCTTGGATATTTCAAAGCTAAATTGGAAAAGGAAAGGACAAATTCTTGAAGAGGCACAACTGATGGTGAACATTTTGACAAAATGGCTTCCATGTCTGTCTCAGAAGAGGATTTATCCTGCCCTGTCTGCCGTGGCATCTTCAAGGATCCTGTACTTCTGGAATGCAGTCACAGCTTCTGTAAAGGCTGCCTGAAGACATTCTGGGAAACTAAAAGATCAAGGGAATGTCCAATCTGTAGGACTAAAACTTCACAAAATGACCCTCCATGTAACCTTGTTCTGAAGAATCTCTGTGAAAATTTTTCAATGGAGAGAAATCAAAGTCAGAGAGAACCCCTCTGCACTCTGCACCGATCAGAACTGAAGCTGTACTGTGAGGATGACAAAGAGCTGCCGTGTCTGGTGTGTCGAGACTCAAAACTACATAAAAACCACAATTTCAGTCCCATTAACGAAGCAGTAGAGGAGCACAAGGTGAGATATATCTTCAAGAATTATGTTGCACTTTTGTAGACTCTGGACCACCCTTGTGCATGTTGCCACAGACCTCAGACGTTGTGCACGACTGTCAGCTCTTGTGCACGAAGTGGCGTGGAAAGTGAGTCTCCTCTCAGTTAGCGGACATCATAGAATTATTGTCATGCTCAGCTTTATCCAGTAGATGACAGCATTTGAGTCTATTATTCCTGTTCCTATTCTGACATCCAAGCTCAGTCAAATGGTGTTGATTCATTGTGTCATTTTAGGAGACACTGAAGCCCACTCTGAAGTCCTTGCAGGACAAACTGAAGAAGTTTAAAGATGTGAAACGCAACTGTGATGAAACTGCACTATACATTAAGGTAACATGGCTCATGTCAAATACAGCTCTGTTCCATTTATATCAGTGAGAACCCTTTAACATGTTGTTGGCGATATACAGGTTCAGACCCAAGCCACAGAGATGCAGATCAATCAGGAGTTTGAGAAGCTTCACCAGTTTCTACGAGATGAAGAGGCAGCCAGGATAGCTGCACTGAGGGAGGAAGAGGAGCAGAAGAGTCAGATAATGAAGGAGAAGATTGAACAGATGACCAGAGAGATCACATTTCTTTCAGACACAATTAAAGTCATAGACCACAAGATGGAAGCTGATGATGTTACATTCCTGCAGGTAAGATATGACTATTTGGAAATCCAATGCCATTTAGTGCCTCTGATAGGCCTACACATAAATTAAATCATACCTTACAGGTAAAGGTGTACTGTGTAAGATGGTGGCCAGAGTCGGTATTGCAACTACACTGCTCAGTGAAATATCGCTGTCTGCCAAATTGGATCTTTTCAGGAATATTTACTAATTAATTAACAAAATTTTACTAATATGACCAAAGTACAGTAAGTATTTCAGCTAAAAATGCCTATTTCTGGAAATTCAAATTGGCAGACCATGGAGAAGACCACCCTTCTCATGAAGGAAAAGCGCAATTTGCTCAATTATATGAATACTTAGAATTTGATGGCGTTGGTAAGTATTAATAAAAAAAACGTAACATTTGTGAATGGGCAGCATGAATTCTGGAAATAAACTATTAGAAATATTACACAGTGCACCTTTAAGGGGATTTCAACCCATGCCTGTACACAGAAATACATAAATAATGAAAGAATTCTTTACAATATTTGTTTTGCTTTTACACTGACATATATTTTCAGAGTTCTGTTGCACAGAAGAGACAAAACTGACTTATTTTACAAGTACATTATATAATATAAGTAACTTTAACCAATTTTAGCCAATTTGAGTCACCTGCAAAAAAAACACCTGCTAAATGCCTAAGCCCTTTTGGGGAAAAGGTGCCCTCAGCCTTTAAAAACCTATATATCCGAAGCACATGAAAACACGAAATTGGTTGCATTTACTGTAAAAGCTAAGACCCTCCTCTTGCATTCAGCTCTAAGATACCCACATTTTAAAAATCTAATGAGCCTGAATGCAGCGTCATGTATGTCACTCCAGACACCTATCAATGCAGCGTACGCAGCATCAGGCTGAAATGGGTTAAAGGGTACTGAAACAAAATCACAACTATTTTACATAAATGCTTGCACACAAGGGACATATTCAGACCAAAACATTACAGCAGTTTATTACATCTCATCATATGATCTCACAAATTAACTGTTCTTTCTGCAGAACTACAAGACCACGGTGGAAAGGTGAGTACCGTAATCTTAATTCACTGTGAACCATTCAGTACGGATGGTGTAACAGATGCCTAGTAGTGTTCAGCGACCGTTAGTAAACCTCCCTCCCAAAGCCTCAGAGATGGATAGTGACTGAGCTATTGGACTAGACCTGTAGCTCAGTGGTTTCGCACCTGTCCACCACACTGGAGTACTAACAAGCACATAATGATCTCAGTTACACTATCCGGTTGAGGGTGAGCATAATAGGATGACAATAAGTTGAGTTAAGCTCTCGATGGAGGGTTGTTGTGAGGTCGCGGGTATGAGCCCCACAAGGGCAGATTACTGCATGGGTCTACCGGGCCCAAGTCGAGACTCAAGAGACAAGGAGGCCCTGAAGCCCAAGCCTCTGCAGTACAATTTCAATATCAATTTTAAAACACTACGCATACCAATTTCGAATTGCATTATGTGATATGGCCTCTACATTATAGTCTTTATAATTCATCCCTGTTACGCCACTACGAAGCATAGGTCCCCTCAAACCACAGACTGTGAAAATGTATTCTTGATATCAGTAAAGGGGCCCTCAATAGGCCATTTAGGGAACCCAAAAACACAGTGAGTCATCTTGGTATCTCCACCCCCTCTCCATCTCCCAGGTAGTAAACTAGCGCAGAATGGCCTCAGTCAGAATATTATTCATTGTACACTATTACTGCATGCTGCTTTCCTTTACTAAGTTTCTGAATCCGCATTCCCATTCCATTGACACTTAAATGTTATTCCAGAGCCCAGTGCACACTGCGAGATCCACAGAAGCCTTCAGGAGCTCTTATTAGTGTGGCAAAGCACCTGGGCAACCTGAAGTTCAGTGTCTGGGAGACAATGAAAAAAATTGCTCAGTATTGTAAGTTGAATCATAATATGTCATGTCATATATCATATCAGCTAAAGATATGCGCCCTTCAAATACCATTAGTTAAATGATTAAATTATTATTATTATTAGTAGTAGTAGTAGTATAGTAGTATAGTAGTAATAGTAGTAGTAGTAGTATATAGTATTACTGTAGTGTAAATATGTCTAAGAGCAGAATCACGGTAGTATTACAACAATCTTTGTTTATGCATAACTAGCATGTGTTTCATGCAGCTCCTGTGATTCTGGATCCCAACACTGCACACAAATGTCTCATTCTGTCTGAGGACCTGACCAGTGTGAGACATTCTGTTCAGAGAAAACAGCTTCCTGATAACCGTGAGAGATTTGATGCATCATTTAAAATCTTGGGCTCTGAGGGCTTTGGGTCAGGGACACACCAGTGGGATGTTGAGGTAGACGAAAGTTCTGATTGGATCATAGGGGTAGCTGAAGGTTCTATTAAAAAAAAGTACTGGTCCTGGAGGTTATCAGAATGGTATATCGAATGCTCTGATGGTAAATATCAGGCACACCCATCATCACTGTTGGCTGAGACTGTCAGTGAGCTTGGGGGCCTGAGAAAAATAAGAGTTGTTCTTAATTGTGACACTGGGGTGTTGAATTACTGTAATACATCTGGTAGAATGCTACTCACCCAGACATACCCAAAGGGGAGAACTGTATTTCCATACTTTAGTACTTCTAGCTCATTGAGGGTTTTGCACTGAAACAGAAGTGAAAGTGTGTCCAAAAAAAAAATCACTTTGGCAAAGTCTACGGCTAAAGCTGTAACGATTTGGTTCGTTTCACAATTTTATATACACTCCACGATGTCTTAAATGTATTTTTTAAATTCATGAATTAGATTTTTCCCCCATTTACCAATGGTATTAATAAATAATAAAACTACAATAAAAAACTCCTTTTTTACATTGCATTAAGCTGATACTTTTATCCAAAGCAACTTAGAGCTATTTGAACTGCGTGTTTGGTCATAGTCTCTGGGGACAATGTGGGTTTTGCTCAAGAGGTCTTCAGCCAGTACCAGCTGCCAGGTGGAATTCAGATCTGAATCTGAGATCTGATTTAAAGATCAACTCCTTAACCTATAGGCCAGGGCTTCTCCACCTCTTTCCTTGAACAGACAGAATTTGCACCTTAAGCGTTGCTAGTAAATTCCATCTAGTCATGTTTACCATAGGTAACCATTATAAAGTAGCCACTTTAGATTATGGGGATTGATAGACATTTCATGTAGGTCTGCACACTGCGCAATAAGCTCCAAAAAATAAAGTTTATTAAATTAAAACAGCAACATCATCTTTTTGAATGTGCACAGAAAACCCAGTGCGGACAGTATAAAACGTCCGACTGAGATTGTGCTGACAAAGATTTTTTTTATGTTCAAAGATGACTTTTTTCTACAAGTCAAAGGCACCGACATGGGAAGCACCATGGCACCCAATTACGCAAACTTGTTTGTGGGCTACTTTGAACACTATGACAACCATGGTTTGTGACAATGGTTTAACGTATGGTTTAACCTTAGCATAGGCCCTAGCCCTACTCTTTGCCATAAACCATGGTTCCCCCCCAAACCATGTTTTTTTTAGCCATGGTCCCCCACCCCAAACGCCCATTTTTTAAAAACCATGGTTTAAAAAAAAATGTTGGGGGAAAGAGGTGCATGGTTAAACCATAGTCAAGAACCATGGTTTTCTTCGTTACCCATGAAAACACAAAATCCCTGAATAACTACATTTGAGTAGCCGTGGTGTAATGGCTAGGGAGTTGGACTCTAGATCACAGGATTGCAGGTTCGAATCCTGCCCTCTCAATTACGTAGACCTCCATCCATGGCTGAAGTGCCCTTGAGCAAGGCACCTAACATTAATCCAGGGACTCTAACCAATAAGTTGCTTCAGATAAAAAAGAGTCAGTTCACTGTAATGTAATGAATAACTATTAACCATGGTTAGTTGTCATAGTAAAACCATGGTTAGTTTTTGCACAGTTAAACCACAGTTAAATCCATAGTTAAAACATGGGCATATCATAGTCAAAACTATAGTCAATCAATGGTTGGTATGGTAGTCACAAACCATGCTCAAAAAAACGTGACAACTATGAGTAACTGAAAACCATGGTTCAGTTCTCATAGTAAAACCATGGTCCATTTTCGTAAGGGTTAACTTGCTTGCTCCTTTGTACACTTGATGTGGATGAGCTTCTCTACATTCCTCATTAAGGAAGACATCAAATGTTAAATCCCCTCTAAAATGAGTTCATACAAGCCCAAATGACTTTCTCACTTTGGTCTCGCTGTGGTATAGTACTGCACATAGCAAGATATAGAATTTAGACCCTATGCATGGAAATGCCAGCTCTAAATAGCACCTCAAGAGAGCAGTATGGCAGAGTGGTGCCATGCTAAGGGTGTTTCAGTCATAAAGGATGATAGGAGGTGGAACAGTAGGCCTATAGGTCAGGGTACCTCAATCATGGAGGAGGGAAGGGGGACAGGACGATTATTTACTCTTACTCCAATTCCAGGCCAGGAAACAAATAATAAATCAATAACTTGAATGTTGTCTGTTGTCCAATATAGTCAGGGTCAATTTTCCCAAAAGATGAACCCTGAAGGCAAATTGTGTTAATTTTTGGTATACAACTGATTTAGGGGTATTCAAGGGTGCTGAATCCAAATCTGTTGTATACCGGGCGCAAAAATGTACGGAAATGCCTCAAACGGGCAAAATCCAATATGGCCGCCGGCACCAGGTTAAAATCTCGCAATCCCTTTTCTTTTTGACTAAACAAGGTATGAATGTGAAAATAAGACTTATTTTTATGTTTTCATATAACTGTTGTATAGTTATATAAACTTTCCATAATTTTCTTAGATTAATCCAACAAATCCTTTTTTTTAATTTACCACTGGAGGGAAGGGCCATGTGTTGCCTGGTAGGCACATAGTTGTGACTAAGGGCCTTTCCCATTACTAATCTCCACCCCTACCCCTTTGCCTTCCTCTTGCCCCTCGTGCTTTCAAACAAAGCCGCAAGGTGTAGGGCTTGAAACGCAACCCCTATGGATTGGGATACCCCTTCAACAATCACGGAATGACACTCACAGCTGTCACTAATTCCATGCATTAGGTAGAGGTTAATAACAATTTTTTTCATGTGCGTTTCACGGAGAAAAGGGCCATAAAACATTAGGACAATGTTAAACTTAGTGCAATGGAATAATTATTACCACTTTAAAACCGTCAATTGCGGCGAAAATACTGAAATTTGTGTGTTGTTGTGAGTGCCGCGGCTTGCCGCCAATTTTTAAATGAATTCGCAATGCATTCAGGGAAACCGGTCAAAGCCCTCCGTTGCAGAGTCCGGTGTTGGAAAATCTCCGCGCAGAGGGGTGGAAAGCCCTTTTCTCTACCCCTACCCATCTGTCTGAACGTGAATCGGGATGCCACTACCCCTACACGTGGACACGCAAAACGGAGGCAAAGGGGTTCGCGTAGGGCTAAGGGGTGTAATGGGATTCACCCTAAAAGGAACAAACTGAAGAGGTACTTATTTATAACCATCCATAAGGTGCAATGTACTGCCCCAGCGACGAGCTTTTGTACCTTTTTTCATATTCTCTGTGTGTGTGTGTGTGTGTGTGTGTGTGTGTGTGTGTGTGTGTGTGTGTGTGTGTGTGTGTCACAGTTATTGAAGTAAATAGGCTACTCTTTGTTTGTTTAATGTTCATTATAGAATAAGAATATATAATGCCTGTTGTGTATCATTTAACTACTACATTTAAATAATGCTGAAGTGGAAGATTTGGACTGCAGTCTTAAGATAAGATTTTCACTATATAACTAAACTCTACTCCCTTTTATTGTTCTTGTATATACCGTGAGTGCATTTTTTTATTAAATACTTTAAAAAATCCAATCTATTCTCAAGATTTTTTTTTTCACTCACAAAATGAGAAGAGAAAGAATGACAAAATGACAAGAGAAAAATAACAAAGGACAAAAAATAACACACAGCAGGCAAGTTCCTCAATGCATGCCCTTTATTTACTATAGCTTGTCCCTAATGGTACATGCACACAGGGATGGCACGTTTCCTTAACGTCTCCGTGAGCAGTGCGAGTCCGAGAGGTTCGCAGGCTGCCTTGCACACTGCACAGTCAACGTCCACATTCTATCCGCGGGCAGCAGCCATTCATTTTCAAAGGGAGCCGCGCATTGCTGAATCTGCATACATTTGCGGTTGAGATCTGTCATAAACATAAAGCCTGTGGTCTGCATGGTCGAGGGAAGAGGCAGCCAAGTGTCTTTGTTTCCCTGTTTACATTACATCATCTTTTATGCCTTGCTTTTTGTGGATATGCTTTTGTGAGATGCCTGTTTTGGCCTGCATGTGTGTCTCAAGTAGTTTGACTTTTGCTGCTTTCTTGGCTAGGGCTCACTTGGAAAAGAGGCAATTGCCTCAATGTGACTAGCGTAGTAAAATAATGGAGAAATTAATAAAATAAAATTGGTTACGCAGCATTCACATCAAACTGTGAAACAATAAAGAAAAATGTCTGCTCTCTAACTGTTATCCTTTTGTTCATTTAGTAGAGTTGTTAGTGAGGAGGGGCATATGGTAGATAAATATGCCTACTGAAAATACCTGAATATGCCTTCTGAAAACAAATCCTAAACGAGTGGAGCTTACGAAGCTGTGTGGACCTACTACAGAGATAATGACAGGGTATCTGGGATGTTGTCTTTAATTGCACAAATATTTTGAGAGAAGCAATACAGTGAGTTTACTGGTTCTGCACAATGATACTGCATCTGCTTTCTGAAAACAAATACAGAGAGAGAGAGAGGAGGGGCGGAGAGGGAGAGAGAGAGAGAGAGAGAGAGAGAGAGAGAGAGAGAGAGAGAGAGAAAGAGAGAGAGAGAGGGAGAGGGAGAGAGAGAGAGAGAGGATACGGAAGTGGATGCCAGTTATGAAACAATAAAGGGAAGGAAGTATTTGAATTCCAGCAACATGTAAGTAACTGTCTGTGTGTGTGTGTGTGTGTGTGTGTGTGTGTGTGTGTGTGTGTGTGTGTGTGTGTGTGTGTGTGTGTGTGTGTGTGTGTGTGTGTGTGTGTGTGTGTGTGTGTTGTTCAAACGAATGAAGTTATTTTGTAACTGTGGAGGAAAATTCACATTTTCAGATGTGTGAACTGATTTCTAACAATAAAAATGTGTAGGCCTATATTGTTCAAATTCAAATGAAGGTATTTTGTAATGGAGGACAATTCATATTTTCGGATGTATAAACTAATTATTTTTCAAGACCAAGAAAGGAAAATATATTGTGTGTAGTTTCATCTTCTTTGCCTGTGCAGCCCTCATTAGAGGTGTCATGTGATGTTGATGTGAGGTCACCTGTGACGGCTGATGTGGGTCCATCTCATTATACAACTTCCTGTCCTCGCCTTGTACTTGTGACCTCTTGCATCGTTGACAGCCCTCCTCCACTGAGAAAACAGTTAAGTTTCCCCGCTGCCAGCGTAGGAACAACTTTTGGGGGAATTTTCCCCGCTCAGCATCCCGCTTGCAAGTGATAAAATGAAATTTGAGTAGTGCATTTGCGAGATATTGACTTAAACTTCTGTCGTCAATGATATCTTGCCTTTAGGTCCCCTGAATATAACTTAATTGCATTGGAAATGTAATTTCTAAGATTCCTTTAGGCCTGCAAAATATGTCATAGGCCTATTTCATGTGAAGTTGCAAAACATTATAATGACATCAGGGGCCGGATAAAACGGCCTCAAGGGCCCTCAAGACATAGGTTCCCTACCCCTGGTTTAATGGTTAGTGATTCTGAAAAACTCCACTGGGCAGCGTGAACAAACATACACACAGACACACAGACACACACATTTTAGTAAAAGGCCAAAAAATGCCCTAGGGCCCTCAACAATCCCGTTGCCTAGGGACCCCAAAATCCTAGAAACAGGCCTGCCGACCCCCCACTCCCTCCCACCCACCTGACCTCACCCCACCCCACCCCACTTGAAATTGACTGGGGCAGCTCCCGACCTGATCACTGGCATTTACATATTAAAGGCTCTCCTAAGAAGGGGATGGGAGGGGGGCATGGGGGAGCCGCAAATGCTGTGGCTTGAGGTATGAGGCAATTTAAGGTGCAAAACTCATCCACAAATTCCTCTTTTCATGCAGTGGTATCACGCGGCCACAAGCACAAGGCGAGGACGTAAGGTTGGATAATGAGATCGACCATGTGCGTCCCACCTGATGTGATGAGATGTGATGTGGCTTTGGTGCCCTCTGCTGTTTTTTTTGTGATCTGCAACCCTGACAGTGGAAGAGATCCTAGTGTCTAGTTCATTTTTTTTCTGTTCGCTCATGTCAATTTTTTGTAACTTTGGCTGTTTTTGCTCTTCACACAGATGCAAAAACCTGTCACCAAATTAGCCAAACTAAAATAGCGCAAAACTGCTTCTCCAAGTTGCACATTACCAAGTGTGTGTGTGTGTGTGTTTAAGTGTGTGTGCTGTCCTCATCCCATTTTATTCTAAACTTCAGTTTATGTTCTTCACAACTTTGCCATGAATTAAAGTCTCTCTCTCTCTCTCTCTCTCTCTCTCTCTCTCTCTCTCTCTCTCTCTCTCTCTCTGTGTGTCTCTCTCTCAAAATAGAATTGTACCATTTTGCCAAGAATCCAAACACAGACTGACTGAGAGAGAGACGCTTACTAACCCTTATTGTTGGTATTCTATGAAGCGGTGGCCTACTGTAAATTAATCTGTAAGCAGAGGTGTTCAAATGTACAGTGAGTTTCTTTCCCCCACGTGACTTCACTGAGTAGGCTAATGTGTTCTTGTCTTGTGATCCCCTCATACTGAGCTGATTGGATCAAATTTGTGGCTAAGGCTTTTACTTTTCAGTACAACCCACTGTTACTGTGTATCTGACTCATTAGAGTTGAAGTGAATTACTTGTGAATTGCTAGTGTGGGTATTTACATCATGAATGTACATTTAATGAATTTAATGTAAGTGATGATGTCATGAATCTCGTGATCAATTACGCAATAATAACATTGAAAGTATTTTCAAGCCGTCTTTCCTTTATTTCTTACTTACATCAAACAGCATATCAAATACAACTCCAGGTGCCTATACCCATTAGTAAGAAATATGAATAATGTGAATTTTATAATGCTTTGTACATGCACAAGGTAAACAAGCAAAGAGCAAAGGCAAAAGGTTGAATTAACACCAGTTTACAGAAAAGAAAATCTACGAATGGCACATCATATTGATCATTACATCATGGAATGAAATTACATAAATGTTACATGATGTGTTGTATTACATGATGTGTTGTATTACATGATGTTTTATTAGGAATTAAAAGCTAGTCCTATTTTGATAGGTGAGGAGAAGTTCACCTCATGTGTAAGTACGTAGTCCTGTCAAACTATCTACAGCAGCTGGCGCTCACATAACACAAAAGCATGAAAGGGCATACACACCAAACATCTTTTAGTAGAGAAAGATACTTCAAGCCCCTTGAATGCCCCTTTAGGAGACCTTCGGTTAGGAGACCTGTGGAGACTTTAGGTTGACAATGAATGGAGTTCCCTTGGCACTAGATGGCGGTAGTGCACATCTTATGCAAGCCATCACCAAACACAACAGGAAGAGAATAAGAAGGAGGGGGCCCCCTTAGGAGACCTTGGCTGTGTCTCAAATGCCGCACTTGTGCACTTCAGGCACTGTGCCTAGGGCGCTCACAGTGAAAATTTCAGTTGAGCCAGTGCACTGAAAGTGCCAGGATGATCCCCTAACAATGGCGGAAAAATGCAGTGCTTGAATGATGGACACTGCACGCACTAAACGGCGGCCATGTTGACTATGACACGGAGGAAATGTGGCATTCAGTTCAGTAGAAGAGTTAGGTCAACAGTCTCCTAATTCTGTAAGTAATGTTGCTGGGACACCAACCTTTTCATACCAAATGTTTTGTATGTGTGATTGTTGTCCTTTGGGGTGAAGGACATGGAAATACAAGCACCAGACGCTGTGCATTGTAAACAGTAGGCAACTCATATTTTGGCGAGCTAACTCCATGCTCAGCCATCACTTCCAGCGAGGGCACAGTGCATAGTGCTCAAATTTTCCACGACACTATGCACTAAAGACCTCAGTGCACTGTGTGCACTGTGCATTGACTGTCAGTGCACTGACAAAAGTGCGCCATTTGAGACATAGCCCTTGAGTGTGTTACAATAGGCGACCCTGCCTCCTCCACTTGTGCTTGTCTCCTCATCCCGCCTCCTGGCCCCTCCTCCGTGGAGAAAACGATAAAGTTTCCCAGCTGTCAGCCTAGCCACAATAACTTTTGAGGGACTGTTTTTCATTCACCATCCCAATTGCAAATGAGAAAAAGACTTTACAATTAATAAATATAATGCTGTTGTCAGTGATGTCATCATGACATATTACTTCCGAGGAAACAAGCACAAGTGGAGGAGGCAAGGTCGCATATTGGGCGCGTACGAGTTTGTTGTGAGCGTTGATGTTGCGAAAGGCACGTGAGCGAGAACTTGTTGTCACGATGTGGGTGTTATTAAATACAGCGCATTTACAGTCGGCCACAAATATGAACGAGACTATGAGCTCGCACCGGTTTGCTCTACTAACACACCACGTGTGAGGAGTGGGGGGACAGGCAGTGAGGAGGAGCTGAAGTGGGGACCTGCGCAAACTTGTGTAGAGGTGTGAGACAAGACCCATATACACACGTGAGTGAGTTGTTGACCAACCAGTTCATGGGCGCGTGACCTCAGAGGCAGTCCGCCGACGAGCGTTGAAGGGGATAAGCAACTGCAGAGGTTGCAAGATCTGACTGCAGTCGCATGCATCCCGCGATAGTTTGACACCATGTGACATGTCACCTCGTCAACGCAACATCGACAAAATTTCGAAGTTTGACAGGAAATCTAACCGTCATGCAGCATTTTCACCCAGGGTGCATTGCTGTCTACATGCACATGTATGCGTTGATGACATCTCGATCGCACCTATTGTAACACACTCCTAATTTGAGCACACTCCTTTGCATTGGGTGGGCAGGGTTTGGGGTACCTTAATTACAACATAATTCCAATATCGTTTATGTACCCTTATTACCTCTGCCAAGGAGGTAATGTTTTCTGTCGCGTTGGTTTGTCTGTCTGTCTGTCTGTTTGTCAGCAGCATAACTCAAAAACTACTCAACAGATTTGGACGAAACTTTGTAGAGTTATTGATAATGACCCAAGGAACAAGTGATTAAATTCTGGTGATGATCCGGATCACGAACCGGAACCAGGACTTTTTGGAAGATTCTGTCAGCAGGATAACTCAAAAACTGATTGACTGATTTGGACGAAACTTTGTGCCGTTGTTTGTAATGACCCAAGGAACAAGTGATTAAATTCTGGTGGTGATCCGGGTCACGAATCGGAACCAGGACTTTCTAAAATATTCTACACCATAGACCCGTTCAGAGTCGACGTCCTCATTAATTCGTGCACATCGTGGACTCAAACACACCAGAGATATTGGAAGGATATTACGAGAGACTCCACTTTTCTGGGTGGTACTGCACTCTAGGGGGAGTGCAGACTCCATTGAGAAAGAACGGGCTGCTGCGCTCAGAGCCGTATTTCGACAGCGGCCACTAGGAGGCATGCAGGCATGGGTGAAATCGGGAGTGGTGATTCTGTATGTAATACTGAGTGACAGTCAGAGGCGCATCTTGTCACCAGGCTTGGCAAGCAGCCGCTTGGGGCCCCCAACCAAGTGCATGGTGAAAAATAGCTCAACTTTAAACTATAATAGGGCAGATTTGTTTCGAATGTTCATTCTTTTGGGTTTTTGCTTGGGGCCCCCACTGACACTAGAATCGCCTCTGATGACAGCGCAGACACTAAAGAGAGAAAAACTGCAGTTCTGAAGCGTGTACGTTGATAAAAAAAAATAGAAATTCCGAAAACTACACTCGTTATGCTATTCTGAGAGGGAAGAGGCTGTTCCAGAAGCATAGGAGATGTTTGTTGTTACAAGACATTAAACTACTGACTGGACTGATGACATCGCCAGGAATACCCGTGTCCGTCGTGCCCACTGCATATCTGAGGTTAGCGCGAGCATCCGTTATCTTATTTTGGAAAAAACACTTGTCGAGTCTCTGTACAAGTGAACGGAGCATGGACGGTTTTGAGGCAGAGGTGCGCACGCAGCCAAATTATGTCATACCTGTTTACAAACTCTAAAAGGGTCTATTGCTGGCCTATATATCTAGACGCCCCTAGTGACCAGAAATTGAATTGCGGGGACTCCACAAAAAGAAGGCAGAAAGACTTAGGGTGTAACATAGTTGAATGTTCTTTCAAGCAGCTTCCTTGGCGGAGGTCTGCACTCTGAGTGCTTCTAGCTGTAAAGTGTTACCTAGATGATGTTTGGTATACACTATTACAAAAAGCCATATTTACAGTAATTTGGAATGAGCATAAAGATTGTTTGTGCTGGCACCTCTCTCTCTCTCTCTCTCTCTCTCTCTCTCCCTCTCCCTCTCTCTCTCTCTCTCTCTCTCTCTCTCTCTCTCTCTCTCCCTTCCTGGAGTATTGGAGGGCATTGACCATCCACTGGCCATGTCTTTACTTAGCTACACTCTGCACTATGTTCACATTATCACCAAACCAAGCCTGAAGATGTCTACAATTGAGTCATGAATATGGGAATTAAGACTCTCTATGACACTTCTCTGGTTTATGGGCTGAAAATCACAAAGTCTGGAACATTGTGAGATTACATTGTGCATACATTTTACTGACTGACGACTTCCAGTAAGACACTACGAGATTCAAAGCAGCTAAGAAACAACTGAAAATGCCAGTAATGGTGTAATCAAATAATTGTTAAGTATTAGAAGCAAGACAAGCCACACACAAACCACACACAGAGACAGACAGACAGACAGACAGACAGACAGACAGACACACAGAGACACACGCACACAGACAGACAGACAGACAGACAGACAGACAGACAGACAGACACACACACACACACACACACACACACACACACACACACACACACACACACACACACACACACACACACACACACACACACACACACACACACACACACACGCACACGCACACGCACACGCACACACACACACACACACAAACTGTATCGCAACACAGACCACAGTTCTGATACCAGGAATAACCACTTGATTGCTATACCAGTAATATGTACGTCTGCATTTTTCAAATAAATTTCACTTCCTTCCAAAACAAGATGATTTCCAGTAAGGTTTTAAGAACATTTACGTCAATTATGAGGTGAAACCTGGCTGCTTCAGGAACCCTATACCTCAAAAACAACAAAAAACAGTTTCTGTTCAGTTCTTTGTCTCCAAAGAATTCAGGATAATATCATGGTTCCCATACCTCAGTTACCCTTTAAATCACAACTCCTCAACTTCACATTACGATACAGAATTATAATAATGAAGTGGACCTGCTGACAATGAAGAGAATAGGCTTGTTATTCTAACCACAATGCATCAAACTGGCAAAGTGCGCATGCCCACTGCCTAGCAAAAATCTTGCTGCGTCATCACGAACAAGTCTAATGTATCCGGGAACTTTTCACTAGTCACATGACCTAATACCTAATGAAGATGCAGCCTGTGCTACAAGCCATAAATGTCTGCTCTCTAGTGTGTTGAAGGCGGTAGGTCTGCACAATGCCAATATGCTCCAAGAAATTACTTTTTTTAAAATTTAAAAAGCATTCAACACTTTGATCACCCTGGATCTTCAGCAGGCATGTGGGTAACAGGAATAAGTATGGCCTATGTCACATTTGTCATGTACACCATGAATGCCATAGACTCTGACAAAGATGCAGTCTTAGCCTTCTATTGGCTAAATGACATTAATTCAAATGCATTCTGAACTTTGAACCTGATGATATTAACCTGTTCATAAGCAGTGTAACATCCTCAGAATCTAACATTATATATGAACATGTTGAAACGTTCTTAGGGTCTACCTCGATGACTTAAAACAACATTGTGCATATAATATACAATTATATTGTATAGTATACAGTAGTATAGTACAGTATAGTACAGTATAGTATAGTATAGTATAGTTTGAATTTAAAAAGCAAGCAAGTATAGTAACAGTACAGTAGGCCTACAGTACTGTACAGTATACTGTATATACTATATATACTCAAATATTTATATTATATATAGGCCTAGTCAAAGATTTTCTTAGTTTCCAATAGGTCATCTCTGGTATGTCACAGTATAGTATAGTGGTCCACGTTTCGTACCTTTTAGTACAGTATGATTTGCTACGTAGACATGTGTGTTATGTAGCCCCATAATGCATAGCGTTCCACCTGTGGAATGTTGCAATAGGCATTGAAAAGTTAAAGGCGTAGGCTATGCCACTATTTGGGGGCTTGATACAGTTAAAATTGTTGGCTGGGGGTTATAAAGGTGGTAAAGTGTCTTATTTTTCATGTTAAGCGTTGTCTTGCTTTAAGACAAGTTAAAAGAGGGAGTATGTCGCTAAGCTAGTGAAAGTCAATGGATCACTGTAGCATGTAGCATGCTACACACTACTATGACGTAACACAAGGGCTTTATTATACTAAATACACAATGACTTGGTCATTGCAATTCTGGTAAAAGCAAACGTATAATGCTGCATCGACAAGTTGTGATTTAACATCCAGCATATCATCTTTTTAATCGTTGGTAGTATGCACAAGCAACGTGTAACCCGCCATTAACCCAAAACAAGAAGATCTTTTTTACTCTTTTTTTTTTTTTTTTTTTTAATTTTAATCTCCTGTCATCAGGCAGGAGATATAGGGGCTTTACAACCTCAACATCCCAGTTTACAGACAGCACATATCCACTAGCCATTAGACACTTAAACCTGCTATGACTTTTGCCATTCATGCAACTTATAGTATTCTGCATGTGCTGTATGGCACTTTTCCCGGTAACACTTCAACATGCAGTTAATAATGCCGTTTAATATGCAATTTGTTTACTGACCATCATTGTCTATTGTCCAATGACTACTCGGACACCCTCTACTGTTTACTGTTTATGTCTCTATGTCCGTGGTTGTCCGCCCATATTTATGTGTACCTGTACTGCTGTTATGTGTCTTTGTCCAAAACATGTATTTGATGTTAGGGATAGGACATAACAGATTCCCACTAGTTGTGCTGACATGTCAATAAACTTTTGAATCTTAAAAGGGTTACTGAGATAAGGGAACCAAATATCCAGAATTCTTGGAAGCGAAACAGAACAGAAAGTGTTTTTTTTTCTTTTTGCTCTTGACTATGTTCCTGTAAAAAACAACTTTCACCTCATCATTGACGTAAATGGGTTTTGGGTGTGTGGTGGGTTGCATTTCATGTTTTGGGTAGTGTCTAAAATACATACATAGGGCCTACACACCTGGAAAGACACACATCCATCTCCATGGTTAAACACAAAATATCTGCCTTGTTTTCACTGAATATGAAGTATGTAATTTTACATTGACCAGCTTGTCATAATACTGTACCTATATCAATGATATGCATGGCAATTAGATGTAGGCCTATTTATTATTATTATTATTATTATTATTATTATTATTATTATTACTACTACTACTACTACTACTACTACTACTACTACTACTACTACTACTACTACTGTTGTTGTTGTTGTTGTTGTTGTTGTTGTTGTTGTTGTTGTTGTTGTTGTTGTTGTTGTTGTTGTTGTTGTTGTTGTTGTTGTTGTTGTTGTTGTTGTTGTTGTTGTTGTTGTTGTTGTTGTTATTATTATTATTAATATTATGTCAGTTCCACACTTAGAGAGTACCGAATACAGATGCTAAATCTTAGAATTGAAATAATGCAGCAACATTACGGTGTATGAACAATAAAAGGTGGGTATACTTCAAGGCCATCAACATGCTTTCTGTAAGGACTGTGGAAAACATTTATTTAAACTGGAAGCACTCAGAGAGCACAGACCTCCGCCAAGGAAGCTGCTTGATAGAACATTTGACTATGTTACACCCTAAGTCTTTCTGCCTTCTTTTTGTGGAGTTCCCGCAATTCAATTTCTGGTCACTAGGGGCGTCTAGATTTATAGGCCAGCAAAGGGGAAGAATCTTTTAAAAAGTACTGCTTCCGGTTTGTGATCCTTCTCACCACCAGAATTTAATCACTTGCTCCTTGTGTCATTATCTACAACTTCACAAAGTTTTGTCCAAATCCGTTGATTAGTTTTTGAGTTATCCTGCTGACGGAATATTTTAAAAAGTCCTGGTTCCGGTTCATGATCCGGATCACCACTAGAATTGAGTCACTTGTTCCTTGGGTCATTATCAACAACACCACAAGGTTCCGTCCAAATCCGTTAATTAGTTCTTGAGTTATGCTGCTGACAAACAAACAAACAAACATACAGACAGACAGACAAACCAACGCTACCGAAAACATGACCTCCTTGGCGGAGGTAATTCAAGATGTATTTACAAGTGGGACAGGGGGGACAGATGTCAAATGTCTTCTCCTCATCCATCCTGGCTCCTGTCCTCCAGCAGTGGATCACCTGCTACCATCTCCAGGTCAACAGCTTCCTTGTTGTCTACCAGCGCTGCACTGGAGTCATCGCCTCTTCTCTTGACTGGTCCATTGGCCAGTTCATTGGCTACTCCAGTGGGGATTCCATTGGCCGCTCCAGGGTCGTTGTCTATGTGACCTATGTGACCTATGTGACCATCAGAGAGGCATGCAGTACAGGTTAATGAGGAGATCACTGGTGATGAGAGACAAGCGTGACAATGACTCGAGTGACAACAGAAGAAAAACTCTTACCTGTTCCGCTCCTTCTCCATCTTCGCACTACACAGAAAAGAAAACAAGAGCAGTCAGAGATGGCAACCTGCCCCCTGGCCAATGCTAGATTTTTTTTTATTTTACCTTTATTTAACCAGGGAAATAAAATCACATTGAGAATAAAATTCTCTTTTACAAGTGAGCCCTGGCCAAGGCGGCAGCACACATTACATTTACATTTACAGACAGGACACAGACAAAACAGAACAGATTAATATGGATGAAGAGATAAAATTACACAATAAAAACCATAAAATAATAAACATAAAACAAGATTAAAAGGAGATTTCAAGATTAAAAGCAAATGCAGACAGATTTAAAAGTGTCATTAAGATATGCTTTAAACTCAGCTACAGACATAAAAACAGCAAGCTTAAGAGATTTCTGAAGCTCATTCCAGTGAGTTGGGGCACAATGAATAGAAGCAGTTTTACCAAATCAAATTCTGTTTTTATTATGGGGACATTTAAAACAATGTAGCTATTTGAGTGTAGGTTATATCCTTGATTGCTAAAAGATAAAAGGCTCTGTATATACAAGGGGATGCACATGATGTTGCTTGTTTACTTTAAATTTAAGTCAGAGAAATGTTAGCTTGGTGTCGCAGACTTTATTTTCAGTTTTCGTGTGACTTTGCTAGTCCTGCACCCAATCTTTTTGAGACGGATGTGCATGTTTTTTTACTTTGATATACCTGCCCCCCCTGGTCAATGCTAGATACAGTATGATGTTGGTTTGTTAAACCTGCCACCCCTGGTCAATGCTAGATGTACATGATGTTGCGTGTTTGGCACCACTCACACCAAACTCAAAACACTGCAGACAGACAGACAGACACACAGACACACAGACAGGCACACTGACAGAAAGACCGACAGAGAGACACACAGACAGACACACAAACATGCAGGTTCAGACACACAGACACAGACACACAGACAGACGGACAGACAGACAGACACACAGACAGACAATCAGACACAGACACACAGACAGACAAGCAAATACACAGACACAGACACAGACACACAGACAGACAGGCAGACAGACACACAGACAGGCACACAGACAGACAGACAGGGTCATTGCAATACCTGCCCCGACCTCCTTGCTAGTGTGGGGTAAACCCCTAAACGCTCTCTGATAAACCTCTAGGTCGGTCAGTGGTTTTCAAAGTAGGGGACGGGGACCACTGGGGGTCCGCGAGGGGATGCCAGGGGGGCCATGGCAGGTGGCAGGAAAAATACAGCAAAATAAAATTAATGATTTAATAAATTGAATAGCTTATGAACCCAACATAAACAAAAATAAGCTAAACAATCTTCTGTACAATGTAGGTTATTATGCTTTCTGAAGTACTTGTATGGGTTTCGGAATGCACCAACTTCATCGAGTTGTGAAAAAAAAAAATATTGTGTCATAGCCCATGTAAGGGGGACCTTGGCTGGAATCTACCGGTATATGGGGGGCCTTGTCATGGTAAAGATTGGGAACCCCTGCTCTAGGTGTTTGGAAGAACTCCAAGGGATACCCCACAGTGGCAAACTGAAAAACATGTAAAGTTTTTTTGAGGAACCTTTCAACTGCCACTGCGTAAGAACCCATAATGGTTCCTCCAAGAACTTTAAGGTTCCTCAGAGAACCCTTGGGGAACTTTTGGTCCCATTCTTTGAGGATGTAGGAAAAAAAGAGGTATTGCACACCAGTAAAGTCTTTTTTTTAGGTGCTGCACATATGTCAAAGAAAATAAAGAAAATGGTGCACGCTCTGCTCCATGTTTTATTTTGAAGTAACCTTTCGGACGTCTGGCCATTCTTTTAGGAACCCTCAATTTTTTTTACAATGTGTTAAACATACTTACCAAGATAAAAAATGCCAAGTGCAAGAAGCACAAATAAGAAGATTGCCAAGACCAAGATCACCCAAGTCCACCATGGCCATGGAGGTTCTGAATCTATAGCCGGGAATGTCAAATGAACATTTACAATAGCCTATATTAACATATTCCAGATTTCTAACTGCAATTTAAAAGCATTATCACAGTTTAAAACAAATGAATGACTGACTGAATGAAATAATGAATGAATGAATTAATTAATTAATTAATAAATGGATGAGTGAATGAATGAATGGATGAAGGAATGAAGGAATGCTGCCCCTCCAAACTCACCTTTGGGTTCCTGCAGCTGCAAGGTTACCTGGCTGATCTTTGTTGGGCTCCTGTTCGCTGTTGTAGCATGGAGGCAGTAGAACGAGGTGTTGTTATCCTGTTCGGTCAGGTGGCAAAGCCGCAGGCTGAAGTTCCCTGCGGCCAGCTGGCTGAGGTCCAGAGCGGTGCGGTTCCGATACAGGGGATCCTGGTGGTCCAGGTCTTCCTTTCCATCAAAGTAGAGATGGACAGCCTTCCCATCACTTGGCTTTGTTTGCCAGTACACCCTTGTGTTTGGCAGGGTAGGGTGATGGGGCAGGATGCATTGCAAGAGGACACAAGTGCCCAGAGTTGCATTTACCAGCATCCTGATCAGAGACACTGTAATGACAGAATAAATTTAAAAAAAAACTTGGAAGGAAAGGCATACCAAGAATGCAGTGCATCAATGTTTCTAAACATAGCAGATACGTCTCAGCAACTGATCAGACAGAATGCAATTTGTGTCCTCCTGCACAACCCCCACACCCTCTCTCTTTCTTTCTCTCTCTCACACACACACACACACACACACACACACACACACACACACACACACACACACACACACACACACACACACACACACACACACACACACACACACACACACACACACACACACACACACACACACACACACACACACACACACACACACACACACACACACACCTCCCTCGTTTTCCCCACAAAAGGTGAGAGGAGTGTTGGACTACCGTTATATTCTAAACTAAAGCCAACACGTTCATAGGCAGACTGTTGGCTAACGACTTGGCAAAAGCAAACATAAACAACTGTGAAATGTAGGAGTCACATACAAAAAGAATGGGGTTGTAGGTGAAGATTGTGCACATCCCAGGAAAAGGTGCAGATCAAGTGCTGACTGACACACAAAAAGAATAACAGTGTGTTTGGGGAGCACAGAGAGCCTGACGAAGTTCAGGTTTGGTTCAAGTTCAAGTGCAAGTTCAAGTTTATTACAGCCATATCAACAGTATACAAATAAACAAAAAAAGGAGGACAAAAAGTCCTTGATCCAGGCACTTCAGTTGATTTCAATAAGTCCAAAACAGTCATTATTCGTGGGCTAATACATTAAAAATTACCAACGCGTATCGGCCATACAGCCTTCATCAGGGTGTGTGTGTGAAGGCTGATGAAGGCTGTATGGCCGATACGCGATACACACACGCACACACACACACATACACACACACACACCACCTAGTGTTCCATATTATGGCATTACTTTGAATTCAAATTCATCCAATTCGGAATTTCGTACAAGCCTGACACACACACACGCGCACGCACGCACGCATGCACGCACACACACACACACACACACACCCTGAGTCTACACACACACACACTGAGCCTACACACACACTGAGTCTACACAAACTGAGTCTACACAAACTGAGTCCACACACACACACACACACGCACGCACACACACACACACACACACACACACACACACACACACAACACAAACACACACACACACACACACACACACACACACACACACACACACACACACACACACACACACACACACACACACACACACCTCACTTCTGCCTGCTTGCATGACGCATGCATGCACACTGCACACGTTCTCTTTCTTCCTGCTTTTCTCTCAGTCCGTGTCCTTAATTGCCCCCGCTGTCTCTACTCTCCTCTAGAGGGCGACAAACTCTCATGGAAAAGTCTAAATAGCAACCTCAATGATACTTAATGGAAGGGTAAACCATGCTAGAAAACAGGTGGGTACCATTTAAAGCCCTGGCATGTGGTATAACTTTCTTTTTGTTTGCTTTGTGGAAGTTTAATGTTTCAGATGTGACTGTTGATGCATTTGTGAGAGGAAAGGAGAGAGAAAGCAACAAGGTGAGGATGGGGGGGGGGGGGGGGGGGGGGGGGCATAGAATTGTTCCAATTCACATTTCTGTTTGAAGTGTAACCTACAGTGATATATTACATGGCAAAGCAGACACTTTTCATCAGATCATACAGACATGCAATATTGACAAAACAAATGTTTACGAAAAATAACAATGCTTATGCTAAACCACTGTTTCAAAAGCTATTCTGCCCTACAAAAAGGCAAAGTGAAGTACCGGTAACTAAGCCAACATTGAAACTGAGAAAAAGAACTTCAAAGAACTTCATGGGTATTCGGTTGGATATTGTTGTAACTGCAAATGGGGCATAGCAATATCTCTAAAATGGGAAACAGGCTTTGTCACAAGATAAAGGAGGTGTAATATAGACCACTTAAGTCTAAACTCAAATTTGGCAAAATATGAAGTTACTACACTTTGCCTTTGTAGGGTAGTATAGGCTACCTTAGGTTACACTTCAAACAGAAAGGTGAATTGGAACAATTCTATGCCCCCCCCCACCTCCCCCATCCTCACCTTGTTGCTTTCTCTCTCCTTCCCTCTCAAAATGCATCAATAGTCACATCTGAAACATTCAACTTCCCCAAAGCAAACAAAAAGAAAGTTTAGTGAAGCCTTGGGAGAGATAGAAAGGAGAAAAAGACGAGTGGGACATCTATGGAGCAGTAGCGTTAACCTACCGTGCAAGTCCGTCTTCTTTCTATCAGATCTGAGTTCTCCAAAGAATCTCGGTCTCTTTGGTGGTTTGTTATCCGCCTGTCAGGGAGCAGGAAGTGGGTTATAATTCAGTGTTCACTTAACGTTGTTCTATCAGCTGTTCAGGAACTATAGACCTACCACTTCACAAGTGGCTGCCTATCTTCTGAATAGCTTTGTATCGAATAGCTCTGGGCTGCTGTATGCCTCTGCCTCAGTTTTAACACACCCGCCTTCATACGCACAGGCATAGACACACCCACACACCCACCTTCTTGACCTCTCTCTCATGCTGCGTGTGTGAGTGTGCGCGCGCGCGTGTGTGTGTCTGTGTGTGTGTGTGTGTGTGTGTGTGTGTGTGTGCGCGCGCGCGCATGTGTGTGTCTGTGTCTGTTTGCACATGAGTGTGTGTGCAACATGATCTCCAAAAATTCCGTGCTCCTGGACACGGATGTTAAGGACACAAAATCCGTGTCCAGGAGCACAGATTTTGCCAAAATTCCGTGCTCCTGGACACGGAATTGTTTTCCGTGCTCCTGGACACGGAATTGTTTGAAGTGCTTTCTATAGGCTATTTCCACAGTCTTGTGTTTTCTCAGGATTTTTCTTATTTCAAATATTTTGTCTAAAAAAAAACATTTCTTACTGACAGGTTAGGGTTAGGGATTGTTTTGGTCTGGGCACAGCTAGTTTTCTTTCATTCATTATATGAGTTTGATAGCCTAGCAACCAACTGGAAAAGGTATTTCTCAAAAATATGTCTTTAATGACATTAAGGGAATGTTTTGGTAAGGGCACAACTTAAATTGCTATAGCATTATTTTGTTTAGGATTAGCATTTGGTATGTATTTTCTAATGATAGAGTTAACACAGTGCTGTGGTAATAGCCTACAGAAAGCACTTCCGTGTGCCCATCACGGAAAACAATTCCGTGTCTAGGAGCACGGAATTTTGGCAAAATCCGTGCTCCTGGACACGGATTTCGTGTCCTTAACATCCGTGTCCAGGAGCACAGAATTTTTGGAGATCAGGCTGGTGGGTGAGTGTGAGTAGGCTACTTGTGGTGTTTTTGCATCCTTCCTCTAACAAGGTTTTAGCAATTCTGCACTAATCCTTCAGCCATGTTCAAAGTAGCCATCCTTTAGCCATTTTGTTGGGTGCTTGTCTTGGGGAAGTGGAAACTAAGGCAACTTCTGTATGACTTTTATTAATAGCTTTGGTCAAAACAGCCTCAAAACAAACTTTGCACTGGTTTTGTTAAATATGCCCATACAGTGCAATTCAACATTTCTGTTGTGCCACCCTTTAACCCTCTGGTTGTGTTAGAAACATGGTTACGAACATGGTGTTAATTGACCGTCTACACAAAAAAGTAATAATACATTGACTAAAAATCTGATTCGCATATTTTGTGATTAATACCTTTTATACATCTTTTTGAAACATTTCCAATGTGATTTAAATGTTATCCTGCTTTGTTTTAGTGATTTGTAAGCTTTTTTTCTTATCTTGCACCAAATCGTTTTATTAAACTGAGTCTGGGGCCTCTCAGAGGCTGTCAGGCCGTTTGGAACACCTTTACTTTTTCAAGTATTTCAACTAACTGTAAACATCTATACTAATATGGCACATATGGTTGTATTCTGAAAAGCCTAACAAAAAAGTACATGAGGGTCAAGTGCATGTAATATAAACTGTATATAACTTTGGGAGATGTAAATTAATGGTCCGGTTATTTTTGACCGAAACACCATGAATGTAACAAGTTGGTGTATCTTCCACATTTTTTTAGGAATTTCATTATATTTCATTTTGACCATTTAAATAGGTTAGCTGGAGGATATCATGAATTGTCATTTGTGTATGATGAAAAATAGAGAAGTCATTTAAGAATGAAGTTTCAAAACGAATTTGCTAAAAAAAATAAAAATAAAGTATTAGGTACTAAGTAGGTACATACACACACACACACACACACACACACACACACACACTGAGTCCTCACTTCTGCCTGCTTGCATGACTCATGCATGCACACTGCACACAACCACTTTCTCCCTCTTTCTCTCTCTGTGTCCTTAATTGCCCCCCCTGTCTCTCCCTATAGAGGGCGACAAACTCTCGTGGAAAAATACATATAACAACCTCAATGAAAAATATAAAAGGAAATATAAACTATGCAAAAAAGGTCGATATCATTTAAACCCCTGACAAGTGGTGTAGGTCTGTGATGTATTAAATTGTAAAGCAGACAGATTTCAACAGTAGACAACATAAATGCTCATGAATAACATTTCTTATGATGAACCACAGTTCCAAAAGCTATGTACTGCCAAAATTGAAAATGAGGGAAAAAACAAAGTAGGCTACTTCATGGGTTTTAGGTTGGATATTGTACTTCAAACAGAAGTACAGTATTGCACTTCAAACAGAAAGGTGAATTGGAACAATTCTATGCCCCCCTCCCCCATCCTCACCTTGTTGCTTTCTCTCTCCTTCCCTCTCAAAAATGCATCAATAGTCACATCTGAAACATTCAACTTCCCCAAAGCAAACAAAAAGAAAGTTTAGTGAAACCTTGGGAGAGAGAGAAAAAGATGAGTGGGAGATCTATGGAGCAGTAGAGTTCACCTACCGTGCAAGTCCGTCTCCTTTCTATCAGATCCAAACAGTCCTCCAAACAATCTCGGTCTCTTCTGTGGTTTGTTATCCGCCTGTCAGGAAGCAGGAAGTGGGTTATAATTCAGTGTTCACTTAACGTCGTTCTATCAGCTGTTGAGGAACTGTAGAACTACCACTTCACAAGTGGCTGCCTATCTTCTGAATAGCTTTGTACCACTACTGCTACTGTATGCCTCTGCCTCCGTTTTAACACCTCCTACGCACAGGCACACCCACACCCACCTTCTTGACCTCTCTCTCATGCTGCGTGTGTGAGTGTGCGCGCGCGCGTGTGTGTGTGTGTGTGCGCGTGCGTGTGTGTGTGTGTGTGCGTGTGTCTGTGTGTCTGTCTCTCTTTCTCTCTCTCTCTCTCTGTGTGTGTGTGTGTGTGTGTGTGTGTGTTTGCACGTGTGTGTGTGTGTGTGTGTGTGTGTGTGGGTGTGTGCGTGTGTGTGTGTGTGTGTGTGTGTGTGTGTGTGTGTGGGTGTGTGCGTGTGTGTGTGTGTGTGTGTGTGTGTGTGTGTGTGTGGGTGTGTGCGTGTGTGTGTGTGTGTGTGTAGGAAGGAGTATCATAAGTGTGTTGTGAGTACTTGTGTTTTTGCATGCTTCCTTTAACAAGGTTTTAGCAATTCTGCGCTAATCCTTTAGTCATGTTCAAAGTAGCCATCCTTTAGCCATTTTCTTGGGTGCTTGTTGTCTTGGAGAAGTGGAAACTAATGCAACTTCTGTATGACTTTTATTAATAGATTTGGTCAAAACAGCCTCAAAACAAACTTTGCACTGGTTTTGTTAAAAATGCCCATTCAGTGCAATTCAAAATTTCTCTTGTGCCACCCTTTAACATGAATCAAATTTGCTAAAAATGTGTTAAGTATTCATGGTAGTGGGGGCGCTGTGGCACAGCACGCTAATCCCCCCACATTTGGGCTTGCATGCCCACGGGGACCCCGGTTCGAGTCCGGCCGGGGTCATTTCCCGATCCCACCCCGTCTCTGTCCCACTCGCTTCCTGTCACCATCTCAGACTGTCCTATCAAATAAAGGCATAAAAGCCCCTAAAAAAATATATATATATATATATGTATATATATTTTTAAAAGTATTCATGGTAGTGAAATGGAACAATATTGCAGGAGCAGAGTGTGATTTCGCTAGGCTTTCATTTTCCATGTTCTCCTTTTTTCTCTGTCTGTGGGCTCCTCTCCATAGGCTAATGGCTAACCCTGCCTCTACCTAGAAGGGCAGAAAACCCTGCAGCTCACAAAGCAAGGGAAACGTCAAACTAACAACCTCACTGATACTTCGAGGAGAGGTAAACCATGCCAAAAACTGGTGGATATCATATAAACCCCTGTCATGTGGTGTAGGTCTTTGAATTACTAAATTGCAAAGCAGACACATTTCAACAGATACAGGTACCAACAGAAAGGAACAATTGAAACAGCTCTATGTCTTCCACCCCGCCTTGTTACTTTCTATCTCCTTCCCTTTCACAAATGCAAACAGCAGTAACAAAAATCACATCTGAGACACTCAAAGCAAGCAGAAAGAAAGTTAGACATCTGCGGAGAGAGAGGAAGAAAGAAGAGTTGTTTATGACCTACCGTGTAAGTGCGTCTTCTAATCTCCCTTTCAGATCAGAGTGCTCCTCCAAGCCTCGTTGTCTTAAGTGGTTTTGTTATCCGTCTGTCAGAGCAGGAAGTAGGTTTTCAGGTATTAACTTATTCCCGTTCTAACATCAGTTGTTTAGAAACTGGAGCTGTAGACCTTCAAGCCTTCTTCACAAGCTGCTGCCTAGACTCCTGCCGAGTAGCTCTTTGCCAAATACCGGTAGATCTGTGCTATGCCTCTGATGGTGTTCTGACTGACCCGCCCTCCTACGCAAATGCGCACCAATCAAAGTAGAGCTCTTGGAAAATACTTTTTTGCAACTGACTACACATCCAAAAGTTATGACACTATTCTAGATCCTAGGTGACTGCCTTGTCTGTCCACACACACCTGCACGCACGCACGCACGCTCGCACGCAAGCACGCACGCACGTAGGCACACACACACACGCACACACACACACACGCAGACGCACCGTTAAGTCAAAGGCTTGGCCTGGCCTACTGTAGGTAACTGGAACCCCAGTGTGTTTTCTCTCTACCTAGAGGGTCACTGTCTCCACTTCAGCTCACAAAGCAAGGGAAATGACAAACTAACAACCTCACTGATCCTTATAGGAAAGGTGCACCATGCCAAAAACAGTTGGATATCATTTAAACCTATATCGTGTGGTGTAGGTCTGTGATATATTACAGTGTTTCTCAACCTTTTTTTAGGCGAGGCACCCTTTCAATTCATGAAAATTTTCAAGGCACCCCAAACCAACAAGCCATAATATGGCATTGCATCCGATATCACACAAACCTAGAAAAGTAACACATTTGGAGACGTCACACGACCTACGTTTGAAGTGGCAGCTGACTGGGGTGAGCTATATTTACTTTATTGTGCTTAAATGGAAGATGAATGATTCCACTGACTAGCATTATCTTATCTCTTTAGACAAATATGTATTATATTACATGATTTATTCATCAGCCACTTTTCCACGGCACCCCTGAGGGGACACACGCACGCACACGCACACACACGCGCACACACGCGCGCACACACACACGCGCACACACACACACGTGCACACAGTTGATGAGGATTAAAGATGATTAAGGCTCAAAGTTAAAACCCTGTTGTCAACGTCATACTGAATAGGCCTATGTGCAAGCTGCTTAAGGGGTAATATCAAAAATCAAAGCAGAGCTCTTAAATATAAATACAAAAGTTATATATGACACTATTCTAAACTCCAACACTATGTCACAACCTCCTCTGAAGGTAGTGAAACCTAATTCACTAATCCTCAGCCTTGACACATGGGCTATGTCAAAGATAGCTGTTTATGAAGTGAACGGTACAATATGCATACTGCATTTAATAAACACAGCTATCTTGCTTTTTTTCCAAAAGTGACTTGAAGGGTTTTGAAAACATGGCATAGAACGGGCTTGGCATTTTGTGTGCGCAGTAGTCGAATTCATGTGCTAAAAAAGCAATTGAAAAAAAAGAGTTAATAAACACTCACAGATGAGCAGATCACGGTCTGTCTGTCTCTCTCGAGTCGCAGAGCAGAAGTGTGTTATGCGGCGTGTTAGCCGGCCTTGAGAGCCACACTCATTTACATAAGTGCGGGGGCGGGGAGACGCTCAAAACCGCAACCACCTTAGACCAACTGTTTTTTTTTTTTTGCACATCCAGGAACACCCACAGAAAGCAGTGCGTAGAGACACTGTGTTTGTGTTTGCCCCTCAATAACAATAGAAGCCTCATACCGTAGTAACGAAAACTAAATTGCTAAATTTAGCAATCGTTGAGCATACCAAGGAAGTGGCTCATACCCTTTGCTTTCTCTTTCCAAACAGAGCAGACCCGATAGGTGTCACATGCATGCACACACACACACACACACACACACACACACACACACACACACACACACACACACACACACACACACACACACACACACACACACACACACACACCTTGAATGTGACCAGGCATGCGCACTGTGTGTGTGTGTGTGTGTGTGTGTGTGTGTGTGTGTGTGTGTGTGTGTGTGTGTGTGTGTGTGTGTGTGTGTGTGTGTGTGTGTGTGTGAGAGAGAGAGGCCAGACCAGTTCAGTCCACAAAACCACAAAACCACAGCTCTTCATGTTCCCCTGCTCGCCCCTATTTCCTTGTTATGCATGACCTACCTACACCCTGCTGTGGTTTTTACCGTGACTGTGACTCATCGAGAATGGGGACACACTTCTTTGAAATGTCTGTGGTTACAGTTAATAAAACCCTTAAGGAACTGTTAAAAATCTTCAACGTCCTACTGAATATACTGTATACTAGTGGTTCCCAACCTTTTTCTTCAGGGACCCATGTTTTTACTATTGTAAGCTTTGGTGACCCAGCGCCCGCATGAGAGGAAGTCACTTGATACGCTCTGTCTCCTCCGAAAACTCATTTTAGTCATCATTTTATTCCTCAATTCGTCTTTGTTCAAAAACAGAATAAATGTTTAATGTAGCACTTAAATTTTGTTGCTTCTATGCATTTGTCATTTATTCAACATGGGCTACATATGGTATTAAAATGAAACCCCTTAAAACTCAAGAGGGCTTCGCGACCCCCCGTGGATCTTTGGCGACCCATAGGCTGGGTCCCGACCCATAGGTTGGGAACCACTGCTGTATACTGTACCTGCTTCACATTTTACTCTAATAGATCAAGCGAGGCCAAATGCTAACTAGGAAAGCAATGACAATGATATTTCTGTTACAGAGGAAATTTCAAAAATCAAAGCAGAGCTCATGAATATAAATACAATTATTTACAGTTATCTTCCTTTTTTTTCAAAAGTGACTTGAATGGGGACATGGCACGCACACACACACACACACACACACACACACACACACACACACACACACACACACACACACACACACACACACACACACACAGACACTTTGCCTCCTACCCAATACATCTCCCTTCGCCCGGGACAACATACCCCTTTGTCCCCCTGCCCCCCCCCAAACACACACACACACATGTTCACACAGTCCACCCATTCACTCATCGATGAAGAAACAGTCACATATTTCAAGAGAAACAATATATGTGCATATCTCTATAATCAATGAGTTTTCAGCTGTGTCAACAAAGCCTATAGGAGGGTCAGGACAATTACCGCTAGCGTCTTTAATAGCTTCTCTCTTCACTCCCACACTGTCAAAAACCCTGGACATCTGCCAACCACTGACTCACAGTGCTCTCCCGCTAGAATAGTGTTTCTCAACGTGGGGGCGCTACAGCCCCCCTGGGGGCGTTGGGAAGCACCAGGGGGGAGTTGAGAAGGATACAGCTGAGTGGGCATGAGGCTTAGGGGTGCATTAGGCTATTCTATTTTTCAATACTAAGGGGGGCATTGGCAAGCATATGATGAGGTCAAGGGGGCGTTTGTTCTAAAAAGGTTGAGAACCACTGCTCTACAGTAGACCATAACTTGGTATGTGTGGATGTGGGAACTAATCTCTCTGTCACACACATAAGAATGATCGTGAATTAAGACAACTTGTGTCCTCTTCAGCAATGCCATGCAAGTCAGACTTTCATTTTTGAGTCACAACCTATTTCACATGTTGAGATTGGTGTCAGGAAGAATCCCACACAGCAAGCAGCCAGGCAGGCAGGCATGAAAAGCATTCAAGTTAATTGACTTTACAGAAGACTTAAAATGTCTGTACAGTGAGCAAGTGTCTTCACAGTCGACTTTAAGTGCCTTTACAGTAGGCAATTTTACAGAATAATTAAATGAGCAATTGTCTTCTCGGCTGTAAAGCATTTATCACCCCATGTCAAGATGCCATTTCTGCTTCATAGATCATCTCATTAGGCAAAGAGCACAGAAAACAAAAGAGCAAACAACAGAACAAGAATATAAATGTAATACTCAGTAATGCTTTAATAACACAACTGTAGGCTACATAACACACCCAACTGCAAGTGAAGAGTTCAGATGCAAAACCCCCTAAGTGCCTTTTCCGAAAATAATCTTAATTCATTTTTATTTAATACAAAGCTATCAAAATTGCATATTTTTTGCATATAGGGAGTTTTGCATCTGAACTCTTCAATTGTTTAGAACTCAACTTTAAAGAACTGTGAAGAACTGAGAATTCACATGTGTAAGACGTATACAAGTTCAGTACTCACCGATGTGCAGATAAAGTCTCGTTCCTCCTGGGCAGCAGAGTACAAATATGCTCCATGTGGTGAAGTCTGTTTTTTTATAGCCTAGTCGCCGGCAGTGGGAGGAGCTTTCAGCAAGTCAGAGGCATAGAGGTAGAAAATAACACTAGAGAGGACCCCGCCCCCCTTTTTACGGCAATCTGTAGCGGCCATTATCTGTAGGTAGATCAGAGAAATGGAAATTAATGGAGAATGAGGCTCACCTCTGTCAAAAATGGCTTAATCATGTGAAAATGTCCATCAACACACTATACAAGGACAATAGTTGAAGTGTGTTGCTAGCTATGTTCATAAAATATATTATTTGATTTTTAAATGTATTTTATCGACTCATATGATTTAAGTAGATATTTAGCCTGACATTTCAAATCTGGTCTTTGATTAAAGTGTTACTTCATATTTACACAGTTTTAGTTAATTTCTTGACAGGGGTGGGCGTGTTCTCCATTGACTTGCATTGCCTGAAAGTAC
>NC_085869.1:9329343-9364343 GCF_034702125.1 Engraulis encrasicolus | reverse complement strand
TTTTGTTTGTTTGTTATATCTTTTATTTGTCCATAATGCCTCTTGGATCCTTAATTTGCTATCTGCATGATGAAAGGCCCTGACAGATAGCCAAACACCTGCAAGTAGCAGGTCACCACGTTCAGACCAAATGATGCACTGAAAACAAACCATTACTCTGTCTCTGTGCTCTGTGTGTGGTGTAGTGTGATGTGATTTCTCTCTTTCTGTGTGTGTGTGCGCGCGTGCGTGTGCGTGTGCGTGCGTGCGTGCGTGGCATGCTCATCTGACACTTGTGCAAACACACACAACACACACACACACACACACGCACACACACACACACCATGCACTGTTGGTGAGGACCAGGACTGTTTGCTGTTGTATTGGAGGCATCGGTTAAATACCACAAAGATGACATAATTTCTCCCGGACAGAGTCACCATGTGCGCTGAACTCAAAGTGAAACTAACTAAACCACATTCTCCAAAATACCACATTACTAGAAGCCTGATCTGCGGTCTTGTGTAGAAAAATGAACCAAGACCAATAATTGAAATCCCGCCTGTCCTTATCTCATCAACGCTGGTTATGCCTTGCACATATTTCGTCGGTCGGGTGACAATAGGAAGTTTGTCTGATTGTGCAGTGAAAATATCAGCAAAATGGGGCAGCTTGCTCACCCCCCCCCCCACACACACACACACACACACACACATCAGAGACCTCATCTGGCCAATATGTAAATGGAACCCCAGTATGTTTTTCTGTTCAACCATATATAGTAGCATGCGTCACAGCTTCACAGCTTGCAGTTCTCTGCTTGATGATGATGTGAGGTCTGGTGACTCACGAGTATTGATTGATGTGATTTATGATTGATGTGATTTCAGTGTTGCACAGTAGGGCCCAGAAGGATACGTTTACTGTCATTGCTGTGCATTACATTACATTACATTACAATTAGCAGATTTAAAAGGACAGAAGTAGGGTCATCAAATGAATGTGATCATGTCTTGATAAGTATGATAGACTATTATCTGGCACTGTTCGTGTGGAAAAATATTAAAAAGCCTTTATTGAAACATGGCTAAAGAACCTCTGCTCCCATGTTTTTAAACTCTTTAGCCATGTTTCAATAAAGGCTTTTTTTTTTTTTTTTCGAAGAGTGCCTTGGACTCCCTTTTTTGACAAGATATTGTTTTTTCCCCAACACCAAAGAGCACCTTCAAGATTTTTACTGAACAATTCCCTGAGCACTTCAGATTTTCTCTTCACTTGATGACTATTTACTAATCTGACTCTGAAATTCAAAATAAGCCATTGGACTGTTCACTTCAAAAGGTCAAAATGCAAGTAGCCTTTGCATTCAAAACAGGAAATCACACTTCTATATCTAGTGGTTTCATCTCTTTTACTTTTTCCAGGACTGCTGTCTGCTGTTTCGACAGTGCACATTGTCTCCAACCAATCAGAGGATGCCACCTGTCTTGTAGTGGCTCGTCTGACTCACCTTGTCTTTTGCCTCAGGTGCTGCTGGCTCGTTGATGTTTTACCGCCTATAGGGTTGTTTCCCAAGGACAAAACATGACCTGAGCATCGACCCATGGCATGTCTACACTGCTCCTCAGGGCATCAAACAGGTTGTTGTGTCACTGCGTTCACTGTTTGCTTAAACCAGATGTGTAACCGCTGACACCACCCGTCCCCATAGTGAATGAAAAGACAGACCACGTGGTTCTCAAGGATATAATTCAAAACATGTACTGAGCAACGACACATACATTCACTCACACACACGCACGCTCGCTAGCACGCACGCACACACACACAGACACACACACACACAGACACACAGACACACAGACACACACACACACGTAAGGCTTAATGAAGATAAAGAGATACTGTAAGTCCATGACTGTGAAGGTACCATATACGGTACATGAACACTTGCATGAGTACAGGATCACACAAGTGGAGCTTGCAGAAGAAGCTACTCCTTGTAAGCAGCAATAGACAACTTCCTTTCGTCATTACAGAATAGAGTTTGTATGATGGGAATACATGGGGTCAGTGACACAGGAACTAGGCTATATGAAAAAAAGGAAGAGACACACGCACGCACGCACGCAAGGACGGACGGACGCACGCACGCACACAATTGATTAAGCCCTGATGCAAAACTGACAATAAATAAAAAAACAAAACAAAACGACAAAAGAATAAGTTTACAAAGACAGAAAGCTGTTAGATCTGAGAGGGCCTTAAATTGTTTAATTTTTAAACTTGTTATTTAGCTTTGTAGATGGTTGAAGTGGTTATGTTGAGATAAAGGCTGGTGAAAACACAACAATAGACGCACACAATGCACAAAATACCTGCCTTCATGTCTGCTCACTCATTCTACTCATAACTGATGGTAACAGATAAACACATTGCACACAGACACACACGCACACACAAACACACACACACACACACACACACACACACACACACACACACACACACACACACACACGCACACGCACACGCACACACACACTCGATTTAAAGTGGTCACTTGTAATCTGAGGTGCACAGACAGGCATTTCGTAATACACGTAAAACATTAACTTACTTCTACTTTTTAACTTTCACAATCAAGGCTTCTGTTTGGCAAACTGTATGGACATGTTTACACAATGACTGGGTTAGTGACTCCTTTAGGAACACCTAACACTCTAATCAAGTGTTTATAAACCTGCCATAAAAGCACTAATATCCTTGATATAGTATATTGCCACACACTAAAACTGGTGGAAGAATGAGGTGGAGTGAGTTCATCCGCCTACTTGTGAGTCATGTACAGTAAGTAACGGTTGGATTGATAAAGTGAGCAATTACTGAAATAATGACTTGATAATTTCAGTAAATTAGTGCATCTTTAATCTTGCCCTTACAGCACTGTTATACATGACGACCACAGGGCACCGGCGGTAGAGTTAAGTGGCCGAGAGAGCATCTTTATTTCTATTGGAAATCCCACCATAATAGCCCTGAGATGTGACCACGGGACAACAGAGATACTGACATACAGCCTACTGTACTTGACCACATGCAGGACACTGGGGCAGGCAGAGTGAAGGTCGTCAGCCAACCAGGCCCAGTCAGAAGGATTTTGTTTAGGCAAGCAGTGAGCGGTTTACCATCAACACAAAACAAAAGACGAAAGGCAAAGTTTATATATCTAGGTAAGCGGTTAGATCTCTGATATTCAGAGATGTCCTCAAATACAGGATGTGGAACTCTATGGTTAGACTCGTGGCTTGTATTGATAGAGTGTTTCACAAAATCACAGCTGAGTATCGTTCTGGCTTATGATAAACGCTATAGTGAAAACAGGTACTGAACAACAAGGTATTTGTATGTATTAACCATAGAAGATTTGAAACACACAGATGCACATGCACGCATGCTTGCACACTCTCTCTCTCTCTCTCTCAGAGAGAGAGAGAGAGAGAGAGAGAGAGAGAGAGAGAGAGAGAGAGAGAGAGAGCAAGACAGATAAAGAACAAGAGAGGGAGAGGGTGAAAAAACTGGAAATCCCCTTGGTGTTGCAATACCAAGGAACTGAGAGATGTACCGTATACCTAATCATTAATAGTGGGAAGGGAACCCTGAGAGCACGAGTTGAACTTTGCCAAACAAACTGGACCAGATTCCCACTGCACAGACAGACACACACACACACACACACAGACACAGACACACGCACACACACAGACAGACAGACAGATGCACATACACACACGCACAGCCATATTGTATATGACAGGAAGAGAAGACGACACCCTCGGCCTATCAGGAGTCTACATGCTGCCGCCATTCCTAGTTCACTCAGGAAGCACACCACGCACATGAGGTCTGAATATATACTGGCAAGCAGCCAGCTTACTGATGTCATACGGTGGCATGACTCTATTAGCTTCTCTCATTTGGTTCCCCTCATGTTGTTATCAGGTGGGGCAGAAGGAGTGTATGGCCATGAAGAAAGAAAGAAAGAAAGAAAGAAAGAAAGAGAGAAAGAAAGAAAGACACAAACCGACAAACAAAGACTTGAGGTTACAAGTGAAAAACACACACACACACACACACGCACACACACACACGCACACACACACAAAGAAAAAAAGAGACAGTGTGAGAATGGAAATCCCCTGCTGTTGCAACACTGGTTGCAAATGCTGTGAAACGGCCTTCCAGGCATCACTACGGGTATTATTAAGGAATCTCATGCCAACATAATCTCCTATAGTGTAATGTGTTTTGTACTGCATGTCATATTGCAGTAAACAATGGATTGAGATATATTGTATATGGGAGCTGATAGACATTCTGAGCTCTATTATAAATTCCCAGGAATCACTAGCCATTTATTGAAGGAACATCATACCAACACAAACCTAATGTTCTTTTGATACCAATGTTACTTATATTAAACATATATTATATTGAACATAACTGGTGCGGGCACCGACACCAGCTCCGTTCTGGTCGGCCTGAAAACCCTAATAGTGCACTGCAGAGTGAAGGCCCATGGCCTGCCAGGCCTTGGGTTTCTTAACCCTTTATATGGCACACAAATTTCAGCTCCTGAGTGAAAAAAAGAGTTTGACAGGCCCCAGTCCTCCACTGCTGATTGGTCAAATGTCAAGATGTCACTATCAGTCTCAAAGCCTGATTTCTCCTGATTCATTTAATATAACCCACTTGGTTGCACACCCTTGTAGAGAGGCATGACAGGGGCATTTGTAATAGGTGTGCAAGAAATCGGAAGTCAAATATCTTGCCCTATGAAGGGTTAGTTCCTCGGAATCAGAAAGGAAACAAAAAAAAAGAGATGTGTGCTATTCGGGCATAAACATTCAGGTTTGTTTTTTTACCCCCCCCAGAAATAGCAACTAAAAAGTACAGGGGACATAATTTTTTACTATTGGACAAACAAACACACTTGTGAATCAGTCAGTAACGGTGAGAAAATGGGCACAGAGAAAAAACCTTCTCTGTCTCTGGTCCAACAGAGTTCAGAATCAGGTGTACCAAACCAGTTGGACTAGGCTTAAGGCAAGGGTGATCAAAAGAACATTGTGCAAGGTACCTAACATTGTGCAAATAACAACAACCAACACAGCTCACTGTCTTCTGTCAGGTCTTCTGTTTTTCATAGTTTAGTCTATGGACATGTTTACACAATGACTCAGTGACTCCGTTACAAACACTTAACACCTCAAGTGGTTAATGCATTATGCTCACTGCCATAACAACACTGCACTACTTGACTACATGACACTGACGGTAGCATGAAAGTGGTCAAGAGAAGAGAGTCTGCGTTCGCCTGCTAGGGGCTGACGCCCATGTGTAGGAAGAATCTGTTTCAGATTATAAATATCCTATTTCCTTTCTTTGCCCGTCAATTTGAGGAGTTCTGGTTCAGGTAATCACAGCCACACTTTTAGTAAACAGAAAATATAAATATAAATATAAATACATAAATATCCATTTCTGTGTCTGCTACCGTTAGGATTCCTGGCTTTGTTTCAGTTAATCACAGCCACACAGTGGAAAATAGTGAAAGGTTATCTACAAACAGGTGCTCACACACATGATCTCTTCACTTATTTGGTTATCAGTATAAACACACACTGACAGTTTGAAGTGGATAATAGGCTACAGGATACACTAGCCCATTGTAATAGATAAACTCAACTAGCCACAGAATTTGCCTGGCTACACACACACACACACACACACACACACACACACACACACACACACACACACACACACACACACACACACACACACACACAAAAGACACAGCGTGAGAATGGAAATCCCCTGCCGTTGCAACAGGAAGCAAATGCTGTGAAACGGCCTTCCAGGCATCACTACGGGTATTTATTAAGGAATCTCATGCCAACATAATCTCCTATAGTGTAGGCCTAATGTGTTTTGTACTGCATGTTGTATTACAAGTCAAGTCAAGTTGGTTTTATTGTCAATTTCTTTACATGCACTAGTCATACAAAGAATTTGAAATTACGTTTCTTGCTTTCCCATGCAGACATAGACTAATCTAGGTAAGGACATAGACAGTATAGACATAGACAGTGCTCATACAGACATTTAAAGTGCAAGACTGGACAACAGAAGACGTGTAGAGAACATACATTAAGAGGAGGTACAGTAAACAATACAAGATACAAGATATTTTATTGGCATGTGTATATATGTGAAACATATATATATATAGGCTACACTATGAAAAGCTTCCCTGCACTGAGAGTCCAAAAAAGGTTAAAAAAGAAAGTAAAAAGGCAAAAATAGAAGTAGGAAAAAAAATGATTTTTTTTAAGGCAGGATAGAGAAAGGGAGATGTGATGAGTGGATTCCTTCCCATGTTGATGTTTTTGAATTCAACAGCCTGATATATTGAGGGAAGAAGCTGTCCCTGAGTCAATATGGTAGCTGATAGCCATTCTCCACTGTATATGGTAGCTGATAGCCATTCTCCACTGTATATGGTAGCTGATAGCCATTCTCCACTGTATACCATAGCTGATAGCCATTCTCCACTGTATAGCTGATAGCCATTCTCCACTGTATATGGTAGCTGATAGCCATTCTCCACTGTATATGGTAGCTGATAGCCATTCTCCACTGTATAGCTGATAGCCATTCCCCACTGTATATGGTAGCTGATAGCCATTCTCCACTGTATATGGTAGCTGATAGCCATTCTCCACTGTATACCATAGCTGATAGCCATTCTCCACTGTATACCATAGCTGATAGCCATTCTCCACTGTATAGCTGATAGCCATTCTCCACTGTATACCATAGCTGATAGCCATTCTCCACTGTATATGGTAGCTGATAGCCATTCTCCACTGTATACCATAGCTGATAGCCATTCTCCACTGTATACCATAGCTGATAGCCATTCTCCACTGTATAGCTGATAGCCATTCTCCACTGTATACCATAGCTGATAGCCATTCTCCACTGTATAGCTGATAACCATTCTCCACTGTATACCATAGCTGATAACCATTCTCCACTGTATATGGTAGCTGATAGCCATTCTCCACTGTATACCATAGCTGATAACCATTCTCCACTGTATATGGTAGCTGATAGCCATTCTCCACTGTATACCATAGCTGATAGCCATTCTCCACTGTATACCATAGCTGATAGCCATTCTCCACTGTATAGGTGATAACCATTCTCCACTGTATACCATAGCTGATAACCATTCTCCACTGTATATGGTAGCTGATAGCCATTCTCCACTGTATATGGTAGCTGATAGCCATTCTCCACTGTATACCATAGCTGATAGCCATTCTCCACTGTATAGCTGATAGCCATTCTCCACTGTATATGGTAGCTGATAGCCATTCTCCACTGTATACCATAGCTGATAGCCATTCTCCACTGTATACCATAGCTGATAGCCATTCTCCACTGTATACGGTAGCTGATAGCCACTCTCCACTGTATATGGTAGCTGATAGACATTATCCTGCTATAATTATTACATGTAAATATTTTGGAAACCCAAGAGCCTTTTGCACACAGGATGTTGTGTTTGGACAATCACACCATACGCATTGGAAACTCCGACTGTACTGGCAAGGAGACAGCTTTCTGATGACAGACATCAGTGTGACTCAAGCCAGAGAGAGTCTTTTCTGTCTTGAAGACTTATTGGACGTGCACCAAAGACAGCAGAAACAACCCCTGTGGTTTTATAGACAGACTTGCGCGGGTGCACGCGCAGACACACACACGCACACAGACACACACGCGCGTACCCCCACAAACGCACACACACACAAATGTGTACACCCACCCGACACACACACAAATGTGTACACCGACCCCCCCCCCCACACACACACTGAGAGTGAGCCTTATCTTCGACTTCATGTGAAAATCTCACCACTAAATTTGGCATAGATGAAAAACAGAATATGAGTGCACATTATGGTTGTTAAGAAGAAAGTATGAAAGAAAGAAAGAAAGAAAGAAAGAAAGAAAGATGTGTTTTACATTGAAAACGGGTACACTGAGCTTGCTCAGAAGACTTAGGGATGCAATTCATTCTCCATATCAGCAGAATATAACAAGCTTTGAGAAGGAAATATTCTTTGGCATACGGCAGATCCAGGTCTTGTGTCAGTGGGTGTGTCAGATCTTATCATTGCTGTAGTAGTGCAGGGAAAGGAATTACCCCGAGCCAGACAGACACGGGCCAAACTGGAGCTGGGGGTGGTGGTGGTAGAGTGGTGTCGGTGGTGGGGGTGGAGGTAGTGGAGGGAGAGGTGGTGGAGGTGGTAGAGTGGAGGTGGTAGAGTGGTGGTGGTAGTGGTAGAGTGGAGTCGGTGGTAGAGTGGAGGCGGTGGTGGTGGTGTTGGAGGTAGTGGAGGAGGTGGTGGTGGTGTTGGAGGTGGTAGAGGTAGTGGAGGTGGTGTTGGAGGTAGTGAAGGTGGTGGAGGTGGTGGTGGTGTTGGAGGTGGTAGAGGTAGTGGAGGTGGTAGAGGTAGTGGAGGTGGTGTTGGAGGTAGTGAAGGTGGTGGAGGCGGTGGTGGTGTTGGAGCTAGTGGAGGTGGTGGTGGTAGAGAGGTAGTGGAGGTGGTGGTGGTGGAGGTGTTGGAGTCAACGGTGGAGGTGGTAGAAGAGGTGGTGGTGGTAGAGTGGTATGGGTGGTGGAGGCGGGGACCAAACTGGAGATTTGCGGATATGAGAGTGAATGAGTGCTTTGAAACAATGAACGCAAGGAAGTAAGCTCTTTCAGTTTCTCTCGCTCTCTCTCGCACACACACACACGCACGCACGCACACACCCACCTAACCCCCCCCCCCACCCCCCGCACACACACACCGAGAGTGAGCCTTATCTTCGACTTGACAATATGCTTTCATGTGAAAATCTCACCACTAAATTTGGCATAGATGAAAAACACGATATGAGTGCACATTATAGTCGTTAAGAAGAAAGAAAGAAAGAAAGAAAGAAAGATGTGTTTTACATTGAAAACAGGTACACTGACCTTGAAGACTTAGGGATGCAATTCATTCTCCATATCAGCAGAATTTAACAAGCGCTGAGAAGGAAATATTCTTTGGCATACGGCAGATCCAGGTCTTGTGTCAGTGGGTTTGTCAGATCTTATCATTGCTGTAGTGCAGGGAAAGGAATTACCCCGAGCGAGACAGACACGGGCCAAACTGGAGGTGGGGGTGGTGGTGGTGTTGGGAGGTGGAGTCGGCAGAGTAGTGGTGGAGGAGGAGGTGGTGGTGGTGGTGGCAGAGTGGTCGTGGAGGAGGAGGTGGTGGTGGCAGAGTGGTCGTGGAGGAGGAGGTGGTGTTGGAGGTAGTGGAGGTGGTGGTGATGGAGGGATTGGAGGTGGTGGAGGTGGTGGGAATGGTTTTAGTGATGGTGGTGGTGGTGGTGTCGGTAGTGGTGGTGGTTTTGGGAATGGTGGTGGTGGGGAATGGTGGTGGTGGTGGTGGGAATGGTTTTAGTGGTGGTGGTGGCGGGACTGGTGGTTGTGGGAATGGTTTTAGTGGTGGTGGTGGTGGTTGTGGGAATGGTTTTAGTGGTGGGAATGGTTTTAGTGGTGGTGGTGGTTGTGGGAATGGTTTTAGTGGTGGTGGTGGTGGTTGTGGGAATGGTTTTAGTGGTGGGAATGGTTTTAGTGGTGGTGGGAATGGTTTAATGTTTGTGGTGGTACTGTACACCCTGTTCTGTTAGGGGTCTTACACACCAGGGCGGTTAAGCTTCGCGGAACGGCCACGTTTTTTACCGGTGTTGGTGAAAATACATTGAAACATATCTGTCCTTACACACCAACCGGCGGTAGTCGAGCGTCAGCGGCGCGGGAGCCGACTCCGCGCCGCGCTGCATTTGGAAAATAGAACTCGAGCGTATTTTTCACGCCAGCGACCGGCGGTGTCTCATTCAAATGAATGGCAGAGTAGCATGCTAGCTTTGGCTGTGGGGAGGGTTTTGAACAGGACTGGCCGCCCACGCTGACGCTGTCAGTGTGAAAGGCAGAGAAAAACACGCCGGCTGAAACTAAGCAGAAAGACAGTGTTCGTCCTGCGACCGTTCCGTTCTGCCTTGGTATGTTTTGACCCTTACAGGCACACTGAGCTTGCTCAGAAGACTTAGGGATGCAATTCAAACTTCATATCCACACAATTTAACAAGTGTTAAGAAGGAAATAGTCTTTGGCATACGGTAGATCCGTTTGTCAGCCCTGGTCTCGTGTCAGTGGGTGTGGCAGATCATTGCTGTAGTGCAGGGAAAGGAATTACCCCGAACCAGACAGACACGGGCCAAACTGGAGGTGGTGGTGGTAGAGTGGTGTGGAGGCGGGGACCAAACTGGAAGTTTGCGGATATGAGAGTGAATGAGTGCTTTGAAACAATTAAAAAGCACTCTCTCTCGCACACAAAAACACACACACCAGGGGCGGAGCTATAGGAGGGACGAGCAGGGCATTTGCCCCTGGGCCCAGGGCCCTCCCGTATTGATAATGGGTGCCCTATTGTGACCTTGGCAGGCTGTATAGGGGGCCCTATCAGTGTTCTGCCCTGGGGCCTGGTGTGCAATTGTTCCGCCACTGCCATACACACACACACACACTTTCTCTCTCTGTTGTGTCATTCTTGCTTTTCACTCCTCATCTGAGTCCTATATGAGCTCTCCAGGAAATGTTTACCCTTCTATCTGCATGCTTGTTTCTCTCTCTCTCTCCCTTCCCCTCTCTCTGTCTCTCATCCTCATCCCCCCCCCCCCCCTTCTCTTTCTCTCATTCTGCCCTTCTGGCTCTCTTTGTCCCTCGTCCCTGCTCTTTTCACTCTTCCAGCAGTTCTCTTCAAACAAGGTTGATTGTGTGCCAGGTGAAGACATTTGGGGTAGGTTAAAGAGCGTCGTCAGAGATGGGCTTTGGGCACATACAACCCCTGGCAAAAAGTATGGAATCACCTGTCGTGGAGGATGTTCATTGAGTCGTTTTATTTTATAAAAAATGGAAGGATGAAAGATGCGACACAAACCTCAAGTCATTTCAAAGTGCAACTGTCTGGCTTTAAGAAACACCAAAAGAAATCACAAAAAAACATTTGTGTTAGTAAGTAAAGATTCTTTTTTTAGATCATGCAGAGAAAAAAATATGGAATCGCTCAACTCTGAGGAAAAAAATATGGAATCATGAAAAACAAACAAACAAAAAAGCACTCCAAAAGCTTTTTTGAACCACTTTTGGACTTTAGAACAACTTACAGTCTCTGAGGCATGGCATTTACGAGGAAAAAAACATTTCCTCCATCATTTTTGCTCCATTTTCTCTCTGATTACAGTGCCAGATCATCTTAACAGATTGGAGCCTTGCCATTGACCATTTTTTTCAAACTTCCACCACAGATATCGTCTTAGATTTGAGTTCAAGGCTTTTTGTAGGCCATGACACTTGACCTTATGTTTTTATCTTTAAAGAATATATTCACAGGTTTTGCCAATGGACAGGTACATTACCATTTCGAGAAATGATTTCATCATTCCGAAGCATCCTTTCAACTGATTGGATCAGAAAATTGTCAAAATTTCAATATAAACCTGAGTATTTATTGAAAAGGCATTGGCAACCATCTCCAATCACCTAAAGCAAATGGGCTTTACATACAGAGACATTCACGGATATCTGAACTTACACATGCACCCAAATTGGAAAAACAACAATGCAATGGCCCAAAAAAAGCATTCAGACAGTTTGACTGGATGGAAGTCTAATTAATTGATTAATTGTGAATCCTCTTTGAACAATTTGATGCTGGAAGTGTTGTCTGGTGCACTTATTACACGGGGTTGATGAAAAATTAAAATGAGGATGACTGACTAATGAAAACGTACAAATGTCCACTGTCATTGACAATAGCCTATGGGGCTGCATGTCAGGTGAAGGCACTGGGGGGAACATGACTGCATTACATTTTCAATAAATGCACAAGTTAACATTGTTGTTTTGGACACTTTTCTTATCCAATCAATTGAAGAGATGCTTGGAGATGATGAAATCTTTTCTTGGGATGTTATTGGATCTTTACTTGTCATATTGTAAAATCAGTGATGTCATCCATTGAAGAAAAACATATCGTCAGCTTACAAACAGTCTGGACCTCAACCAAATGAAAATCTGAGGTAGACATTTAAGAAAATGGTCCATGACAATGCTCCAACCTGTAAAGCCAATATGGTAACTGCAATCAGAGAAAGAGTGGGTAAAATTGAAGGGTACCGTTTTTCATCCATTAATGCCATTCCTCAGAGGCTGTGGGTTGTTAAGAAGCCCAGAGGTGGTGCAAAAAAGTCTTGAAGCATTCTTTTGTCTGTTTATTTTTCATGATTCCATATTTTTTTCCTCCGAGTTGAGTGATTCCATATTTTTTTCTCTATGCATGCTCTAAAAAAGTAACAATTACTTACTAACTTAATTGTTTTTCTTGATTTCTTTTGGTGTTTCTTAAAGCCAGACAGTTCCCCTTTGAAAATGACTTGAGGTTTGTGTCGTATCATTCATCCTTCTATTTTTTATAAATTGAAACAACTCGATGAACATCCTCCATGACAGGTGATTCCATACTTTTTGCCAGGGGTTGTACACATAGTGCACTGCAGAGTGAGGGTCCGTGACCTGCCAGGCCTTGGGTGTCTTAAAGTGATACTGTCCCATTTTTGGAAATAAGCCTTTGTTACACCTCCCCTTGAGTTAAATAATAGGCTTTTACCGTTCTCCTGTACTTCCAACCGTTTTCTAGTTATGGCAGTATGGATCCATTGACTTTCACTAGCTTAGCGACATATTCCCTCTTTTAACTTGTCTTAAAGCAAGACAACGCTTAACATGAAAAATAAGACACTTTACCACCTTTATAAACCCTGGCCAATGATTTTAACTGTATTAAGCCCCAAAATAGTGGCATACCCCTTTAACTGTTATGAAAATTTGCTTTTTGGAGTGACAATTGTGTCAAAGCGATAAAAAAACTGTAATAGTGGGAAGGGAATCTGAGAGTCCAAGTTGATCATTGCCAGGATCTCAAAAGCTGGACACGCACACACGCCTGCTCTCTAGAGGTGCTTAACTCGAATCTTTGAGGCGTCCGGATTGATTGGATCATTCCAAGGAGGGTATCCGGATTAGACGGATCAATCGGATCACACGGATCACTTATTTAAAATAAATAAAAATAAATAAAAAATAATGTATTTTTTAAAACGTTTCTGCCGTTAAGTAGCTATGCGCCTCGCCTTTGTTGTTCCATTTATCAATTCACGTTGATAAATCAAAGAGTAAGACAGTTTGATCAACAAAACTCACTTTATGAATGTAACAGTTCCTAAACTCATGCTGCGATCCGACCCACCTGGGTCTCCTCACTAAACACGCAACCACAACTCGAACAGCCTTCGGAAGCAGTGAAACGGCATGTTCCTGATTTTGCAATAAATAATGTGTGTGTTTGTATTTAAGACTAAAAGTCAAACATTTGGGAGCAGAAGTCTAGTTGAGCAGGGACAGTCAGGAGGCGAGCAGCAGATGACCACTCGCTTCCGCTGCCGAGTTGCCTGCGACTCACACACTCTTGGCAAAAACGAAACTTAAACGATTGAGCCGATCCGCAGGGGATTCGCTGCTACCAACAACTCAGTCAGGATTCGTCTCACCGAGTCGCCGAGGGCGCCGCTGCTGAGTGACTCGGACGAGGGGAGTGACGGCAGCAGTGGCTTTAAAGACTGTAGCCTACGCTGTAACGCAGTGAGTGATCGAGTCACGTCTGTAGACTATACTTTCCCTAAGAGTAGCCTACAGACTGAGATGTTAAAGCGTTGGCAGAGCACTATTAACATTAAAATGTAGACCTCAACAGAGTCAGAAGCACACGCATGAGAGGGGATCCGCGACTCAAACACTCAATTGGCCACAACATAGGCTGGACGGATCAAACAGGCTCGATGAATGACGAGGCGGGAGTTGGTTCAGTTTTACTCAGTGAGTGTTCGTGACTGAACAGCATACTAGAGAGATTAGAGAATGGCTGTTGTAGTCAACTAAAGAGGATATATTCCGGTTTCACAATTTCTCGCGCTGTAACTGCCATTTTGTTGACATATTAATGAAATGCCGTCTGACCCGCCTTTGGCGGATCAATGCACGACAGCCATCCGGTCTGTTCGGATGAGGTCTTTACCCGGCTCTCCAACCGGATCCTCCGGGTTTTTTATCATCTCTACTGCTCTCTCGCCCGCCCGCACACACACACACACGCGCATTCATGCACACACACAACCAGTGGTGTAGTCTACTTTTTTATGGTGGGTATACTGTATATTTGAGCATTTTTTGAAGTGGGTATACTGTATTTGTGCTATTCAAAACAATGGATCAATCAATTTTAAGTGGGTATACTGAAATCCCTGAAATTTAGAAGTGGGTATCCATCATTTGCATTGACGTCACAATATCACGTAATCATTTTTGCTGGACGGCAGAAGAACACATGAAGTATGATTTTCACACTGAACACTCAGAGAGTACACGACACGCTGACTCAAGCACTGCAATATTACGGGATGATGGCATCGCCTTCACAAATGTTGAAGGACATCGATGTCAATTTGACCGGATTTACACTGCTCATGTATCAGGCGTGTGACCAATCAGTTGACAGGGCCGACCTGAGGGCCAGTATGAACACATACATGGAAAACCACAAGGACCCTCTACTGACAACAGGGCTTTTCCTAGGATTTTCTGGTATGAGGGAGTATCATGGCAGGTTACGGGGAGTGAAGGGGGGTGTTCCCCTCCCCCGTGAATGAGAAATTTACTAGGGGCGCTCAAATATATATATATATAAATAAAAGTATGAGGGTGCACCCACGGAGGTATGAGGGTGGAGCGCCCCTATTTCCCCGTTCAGAGAAAGCCCTGGACAATGCACAGCAGTCCCTGTTTTTTTTTTTTTTTTTAAACTCGTCAGTGAGGTTTTTGACTTTGACACCGAAGACAACCAAAACCAAGAGGCCCAACCTGGCCCAGTTGACAATGACAACCAAAACCAAGAGGCCCAACCTGGCCCAGTTGACCATGGCCAGAGGAAAACCAGCGCCACCAAAAAGGCAAGGTGAACCTGGTGTAAGCGGAATCCTGAGCGATTCTACGTTTCCAGTAGGCTTTTAGTTTATTTTTTTAAAAATAAATGACCTACATGTTTCCATAGTAAATAAATGTAAGTTCTTCAATCATTTTTTGTTGCTGAAGGCGCGTCAAAAGAAGATCTCCTCCAGCTCGCCACCTCCTTGCCGGTGGATCTACAAACACCCACCGCCGGAGCCCCGACCGTCAGCTACCCACCGCCGGAGCCCCGACCGCCAGCTCTTCAGTAGCCGTCCGGACAGCTTCTCTGGCTGGCAAGAAGAGGAAGCCCCAGCCCCAGCCAAGCATGCGAGTAAAGCTGGGCTTACACTGTGCGACTTTTGCCCCGATTTTACCCCGATTTGGCAGTCTCACGACTTTTTGGGAGTCACCCAGCGGCCAGCGGCAGCATCCAGCGACCACTCCCAGCTCCTCCAAGCCGGTGAAAACGCTAGGCGCTAGAGTCGAGGCCTGCGAGAGCTCCAAGCTCAGACCCGGAAGGGATCCAGCCTTGTTTCCAGCCCTGGTCGATGCCCTCCGACCTCCACACCTGCCTCAACCCGGAAGCGCCTCTATTCGATGCCATCGTCATGCCTCCGACTGACCCCCTCCCTCCCCCGCGCACCGACAACGTTTCCGCGCCCGCCTCCACCGCTCATCGCTTCTCCCTCGCCACCGCGGTGCCCGCAGCGGTCATGGGTAGGTGCTACCTCCCTCCTCTAATGTCCATCATCTCGCCCAAGATGTGCGCACTACTCCCTTCACCTGTTGCCGACCATCAGATGGTGGAATGCAAAGATTTCTCCGTCTTCCTGAAATCCTCCAACCCCCGCCTGCTAACACTAACCTTCGGCGAGTTCACGGCTGCATTCAGCGCCTACAGGGATGTGGTGTGCCAGGAAGTCGGCTTCATTCATCTCGATCTTCAACACACGCCTGGATTGGTCAGTCCAGGACACAGAGTTGCTCGTTCGGCACTTCGGTGGCCGTGGCGCACTGGCCTGCTCCATATGCAGCGCTCTCGGTCACACCGCCGGCTTCTGCCCCAAAGTCGTGACCAGAGCCGCCACCCAAGGCGCTGGCATAACCCCCCCCCCACAGCGACCAGGCGGTCGTGGCCGCCCCTCATTCAACCATCGAGGCATAGAGATATGTAATAATTTCAACATGGCCGTGTGCACTTTTAATAATTGTAGGTTTTTGCACATCTGCAGCTTCTGCCACGACCCCCACCCGCGGAGCATATGCCCCCGAAGATTCCGCCCAGCGATCAAGGGAAAGCTCATCCCCAAGAATTCATGAAGAACCACCCATCCATGCCGATCAACATCCCTCTCCTGGCCCACTACCTGTCCTCTCATCACGACCCTTCCTTCGTGGATTACCTGATCACGGGGCTATCTCAGGGGTTTCGGGTCGGGGTCGTGTCTCCCCTTCCTCCTCTTACGTTGCAAAAAAACTGCGCTCAGCCCTATCCAAACCTGAAGTGGTCTCCAACCTACTGAGCAAGAAATTAAATAAAGGATACATAATCGGCACATTCAAGTCTCCTCCTTTCTCTCTTTTCAGAGTTAATTCCCTCGGGGTCGCTACCCGCCGTTATTCCGGAAAGAAGCGCTTGATTTTTGACATGTCGACTCCTAGTGGCTAGCATCAACGAATGCATCCCCCTGGACCAGTTTTCACTTCAATACGCATCAGTTCACAATGCTATCCAAATAATCAAAACAGCGGGTTACGGCGCATGGCTGGCAAAGGCTGACATCACTGACGCCTTCAAAACAGTGCCAATCCACCCTGCGGATTGGCCGCTGTTCGGACTTCGCTGGCAGTCAGAATTTTACTTTGCAGTTCGACTAACCTTCGGGTGTAGGAGTAGCCCGCACATCTTTAACTGTCTCTCCGAGACTTTGTGGTGGATACTCCTCAACATACCCGTCAGCTTTGAGCTCCCAAAATCCAGGAAATTTTTCTAAAGGCCAAATTTTGACAGTCAACGGGATGACAGAGACAAATCGGACGATCATAAACAAAACAATGAAATGAGCGCAGTGAGTTTCTTCTTGTTGTTTTGTCGCACAAGTTGTCTGTTCGTGCAAAACTTTGTGCTGGTACAGGTTGTGATTAGGTTAATCGCATGATTCGCTGTTCCGAGGCTGTTTAATGTGATGCGAGTGAGAGTGGGCGCACAAGCGCTACGGAGCTCGAGGTTGAAAACTCTTATTTTCAAGGAATTTCAATTCTTGTAGGTATCTGGCATACCGTCTTCTGGCAGGTAACTTGATAAGCAAGACCCTCTGTCTCTCTCTTCAAGAGGGGGAGTGGCTCGTCGGACAGGGCTGTGGGTAGCCTATAAATAGCCTACTGGACCGAACGGTGTTTTTTGATAATGTGAAAAATCCGGGATATATCCGGGGAATAATACAATCGGGAAATGAATCAAAATTAGGGAGTTTCCCGGGAAATTAGGGATGGTTGACAGGTTTGCTCCTCAACCAGTGTTGCCAGATTGGGCGGGTGCCCGCCCAATTGGGCTACTTGGGATGAACGTCGGCGGGCAAAAACGGGAAAAATTGGCCATTTGGCGGTTTTTAAGCCATTTTGGGCCCATAGAAGTCAATGTAATTTGTTGAATTTGGGTGGAATTTAGCGCATTTTGGCGGTTTTTGAGAATCGTTATGGGCGGGATTTGGTCAAACACATCTGGCAACACTGTCCTCAACTGTCCTCAACGTCCCTTGAAAGGGGTATGCCACTATTTTGGGGCTTAATACAGTTAAAATCGTTGGCTGGGTTTCATAAAGGAGATAAAGTGTCTTATTTTTTATGTAGCCGTTGCCTTGCTGTAAGACAAGTTAAAAGAGGGAGCATGTCGCTAAGCTAGTGAAAGACAATGGATCTGTGTAGCATGCAATGTAATAATCGGGAGAAAAATAATCTTTAGGGACAACCCTAGTTAATTTGGCATAGGTCACAGGCAAGAGACTACTAGTTTGTGACTTGAAGTGATGTGTGAATAATTACGCTATGCAGCAGGCATATTTAGCCGCCCATTGAAAGGCGCACTCTCAGTCATTTTTGTGCTCATCGTATTGTGGTGGTAGTCTGAATGTCCCAACCCCGTATGTCCGCGTGTGTGCATGCAGGGGTGGGGGAAAGACATCAAGCGTGCCATCACTGCCCATCCCACCGGACCCACGAAACCCACTGCGCTCCGAGATCCAAGCATTGTAGGCCTAGCCCATCAGTATTTTAGTGTGACTTGTGGTAGACCACCAACATCTGATGCTGAAGTGGGGGAGGGTTGTTTTTTCCACTTCTAATGTTCCCAGACACACACACACGCCGCTAATCGCTCTCTCTCTCTCTCTCTCTCTGTTGCTCATACCTGCGTCTGGATAGGCAGTGTGGTCACCAAGCACATTTTCATACAAATGCTGTGTTTTTTTTTTTAATCAAAACTTTATTCAGTTATTTGTGAACAGTGTCTGCTCAAAAACTTACTGCAAAGCGGCTGAACCTTTCAGAACGTCAACTTGTTTCCTGCTAAGCAAGCTGCAAGCTTTAGGATCAAGATGCAGTGTTGCCAAAAGAAAATCAGCCAAAGTGGGCTTGCTGAGAAGTTGCTAGATGACGTCATGACGTTACATATGACATCACAATGTCACGCACGGCGCACTGATCTACAGAAAACGTGCCCACATGCCTTTGTCCACAGTACAACTGGGCAGTGCTAGCTACTTTTTGGAGATCAGAGCTAATCTGCAGCCCTGCTTAACCGTGGGAAACGCTTCTGACTGCGGCGCTGAGTCAGAATTATGTGAAAAAAACCCGATTAATTTGTCACTGAAAATGCACGTTTTAAAAAGTCGCCAGATGCACCAAAAAGCCTCTAAAGGCGCTAGACGAGTTTTTTGTCACCATGTGCCCGAGATTCATTGCGCACAGTGCGGACAGCCTACTAGTGCCCATTTAAATTTGTCATATGCATATCCCAAGGCGCCGTTGAGGTAGCTTTTGTGATACGCACCGGATTCTCATGCCCCTTGTATCTGCTTGTAGGGTAGACCGAGTTAAGTCAAGTACAGGGTACAGGGGGTTAAATTACACCCACACGCACCCAGGATGCGATGGGATGATGAACACATGCAGTGGCAATAATTGCAATGGACGCCCTTTTTTAGCAGTGTTGCCAAAAGAAAATCAGCCTAAAGCTGGGCTTACACTGTGCGACTTTTGCCCCGATTTGGCACTCGCACGACTTTTTGAGAGTCGGGCCGATTTCTTGCTCAATCGCAGGTCAATCGTGAGTCTCACATCGTGCAGTGTACATGGGGTAACGACAAGCGATTTCGCCTCACGATCGTGCAATCGCAGGGTCGCAAGAAAATCAAAACGGTTTGAAATTCTGCTCGTGGCTCGTGCGTAAATCGCACAGTTAAAGCAGTGCTACGACCCGATTTGACACTTCACATGCACATATGAATAGGGCCGTGCGATTCGCTGTTGAGCGCGACCTCATCTCCACCTCAGGTGCGCATGTTCCCTCCTCTGCAGACCGGGGAAACATGCCTGTCGCGTCGTACGGTGGAAGCATTTCGCTCGCATCCGACTGTCGGCTCGTGTAGTGTGAGGACGTGAGTCGTGAGCTCTGAACTTTTAACCAGTGAAATTCCATCGTGCAGTGTGAGCAGAAGCTTAAGACCCACGAGTGAAAATATCGCAGTGTATGCCCAGCTTAAAGGGACAGTTTGGTCAATTTCAACATGCAGTTGTATTGCTCACGCTACCCTTGACTTGTCAGTACCTGGTGATGCCACATTTTTCGGCTCAGCCCTTTCCGAGATATGAGCAATTCTAATGGGGGCAGCGTTTGTTTACATTTTTAAAAAATGAAACATAGGCCAACTCCAAATATTTTCCCAAAAGGTACTGCTGTTTGCTAGTTGTCTGCTGATGTTTTATAACCTTTTGTATGTTTTTGGGAATAAATAAAAATGTTTTTTTGAAATGTAAACAAAGAGCTGCCCCCATTACAATGACCAGGATCTCGGAAACGGCTGAAGAAGAAAAAAAAAAAAAAATCTCAGGCACTGACAAGTCCAGGGTAGTGTGAGCATTACAACCAGGGCTCTAAATTAACACACGCCAACACGCCAAACAGGGGTGAAAATTCATTTTGGCTAGTAGAAAAAAATACCTACCCGCCAATTTGGCTAGTAGTTCCCGAGTACAGTAAATTATGAACGGTAAACCGCTGCTCTGACGAACGTTAGACGGCGAGATTTCCTACATTACCCATGGACACTAGCGTCACGACGTAGCCTCCCACCGTGGGCTTTCTAGTGCAGCGAGCGGCAACTCCATGCTGTTGCGCGCGCCAGGATTGAAAACATTCTGTCAGCTAAACTGCGCTCACACTATTCTGACAGGCAGCTCTCCTCCTATGCTCTCGTCGCTTTCGCTACAACCTTTTTAACGTCACTACTGCTATATGAACATTGCTGTAACAGGCTGCATTTTTGAAGCAGCGAGGCCCTGGCCGTTTCAATAACAGGAGTTACGCAGATTATGCATAGAGCTACTTCTGTTCTGTAGACTTATGTTTTGTGCGAGTGATGAGAATGTGGCGGGGGTTAGCGCAAGGTTCTGTGCGTTGGTGTAACCGTAATAATAGTGACGTTAAAAAATGAGTGGCTGTGGAACGAAATAGCGACAAGGGCAGAGGAGGAGAGCTGACTGTCAGAGTAGTGTGACCGTAGCTGTCAGTTCAGTTGTCTTCTGAAATGTTCCGAGTCCTGGCGCAACTAAGTTGGAAAGCCCACGCCATCGGAAAGAAAAAAAAGCAACCAACGACGAAGCTGTCGAAGTAACAACGGAAGCGAATATTCCCGAGATAATATTTACTTTCAGTTAAACTAGGCTTCTTGTCATTTTGTTGCGCATGGTAGAGAAGAGCTCCTCCTCTCTCATCTCTTCTCCTTCCTTGGGGTGTGCGTAGGCCTATGTGAGGTTTTGTAGTGTTAAGCTGTGTGCTTGGTTACTGTAGGCCTATGTTAAAGGTCTGTTATGTGAGTGGCTTGTGTGATGTGATTCAGCTGTTTTCAGAGGAATTGAACAAAAACTAATCAAATTGATTATGCCTAAGTAATGAAAGTAAAAAATAAAGCAGAAGTTAAAAAATAATGAAAAAAATATATAGCCTGTAATATGCTTATTATGTAGGCATATAGTAGCTTATGCAGGCCTATGGTGTATCTGTGTTGTAGAAATAGTTGAACAAAATGACCATAATTAAAAAAAAAAAAACTAGCCTAAACCATAGTTTATTTTGGCGAGAGAATAAAATGGCTTGTTGAACTTCTGTTTGGCTGGTAAGAAAAAATGTCCACTAGCCAAATTGGCTGGTGGTGGAAAAAGTTAATTTAGAGCCCTGATTACAACTGCATGTTGAAATTGACCAAACTGTCCCTTTAAAGCCGGGCATACACTGTGCGATATTTTCACTCGTGGGTCTTAAGCTTCTGCTCACACTGCACGATGGAATGTCACTGTTTTAAAGTTCACAACTCACGACTCACGTCCTCACACTACACGAGCCGACAGTCGGATGCGAGCGAAATGCTTCCACCGTACGACGCGACAGGCGTGTTTCCCCGGTCTGCAGAGGAGGGAACATGCGCACCTGAGGTGGAGATGAGGTCGCGCTCAACAGCGAACCGCACGGCCCTTTTAATTTGTGCATGTGAAGTGTCAAGATTCGGGCGGTAGCACTGCTTTAACTCTGCAATTTACGCACGAGCCACGACCAGAATTTCAAACCGTTTTGATTTTCTTGCGACCCTGCGATTGCACGAACGTGAGGCGAAATCGCTTGTCGTTACCCCATGTACACTGCACGATGCGAGACTCACGATTGACCTGCGATTGAGCAAGAAATCGGCCCGACTCTCAAAAAGTCGTGCGAGTGCCAAATAGGGGCAAAATTGGGGCAAAAGTCGCACAGTGTAAGCCCAGCTTAAGTCGCTATGGATTTGCTGAAAAGTCGCTAGAAGTTACTAGATGACGTCATGACGTTACGTATGACGTCACAATGTCACGCACAACGCGCTGATCTACAGAAAATGTGCCCACATGCCTTCGTCCACAGTACAAATGGGCGGTGCTAGCTACTTTTTTGTCGCCAGAGGTGGCCAAAAGTCGCTTAATGGGCAACACTGCTTTTTAGTCCCTCGCAATGCAAGTGTGCTTGCTCTTTGCTTAGTGTCTTATGTGTCAGAAGAAGTCTCTCTCTCTCTCTGATGATAAGCCTACCATTGAAACTCAAGACTTATTTTATTCTATGTGGATATTTTTGGTAAAATTACGCACAGTGCATTTCTGACGCTTCGTGGAAAACAGAAACAAAAGTGTCCCGCATTGAAAGGATGAAATGTTGACCAATAATACCCCGTCTCCAACCTACTATTTACTAGATATATAGGCTAGTAATAGTATTAAGTTTTTTGTGGTGGCGACAGTGTAGATCAGGTAATAGCCTGCAACATTAGGGGAAGCGGCCAATGCGCCAGTTTTGAAGACAGAATGTCGTCGCCAAATGTAACACCACCTCTCTCATGCTGACGTTACGGGGCAATACTTCATTACAATGTTGTTCATGTCTGTTTGACTCACACACATATAGATTCTATTTGAGTGGTTCAATTTGTGTTGTTGTGCTCATCGCACAAATGAGACAGGCTTGTTTGATACACAAAGCAAGCGACATCGGTCCACTCAAAATGGTTTGGCACACTCAGGCACTGCGGCGCTTTCCTGGTGAACCAGTAGCCTGTAAGTAACAGGCTACTGGCACACTGCCCTTTCACGCGTCTCCGCAGGCGGGGTTTAGTCAAAAGATGCTTGCACGCGGTTGGAGCAACCTCATATGAATGACATGACACTTCGACCACTCACGTTGAAGCTTTGTGACGTAGGACGTGTCGTCACGTCAGCGCCGCCAGGTCAGGAACCAAAACAGAACAACGTCCTTTAGAAAATCAACTTGAGGTATTTTGGATAACACCGCTGAAATTGCTGCTTCCATCCCGACGCATGATAACTCCTCGCACGCCGCCATTACTGTTGTGATTCAGGGAGGGGGCGGGCACAGCCGAACTACCCTGGGGGAGGGTGTTGCGTTCGATAAACGTCATACCCACTGAAATCCCTCCCCACGATCCTGATTCGTCGAGCTGCCCCGTTTATTTCGTAAACGGAGGAGGAGAGCGAATCACAGGTGCACCAGAAGGTTTGTGTAGCCCAGCCCCCTGGGCGTCAACACATAGTTTCAGGGCCCTGTATGTTTCGAAAAGCTTTTGGCCATATACTGTGGCGTGGGAGGAGGCTGTCGCTGGCCAGTACCCTGCTTTTATCAAGTCTTTCATGCCAACCCTGACAGAAACTTGACATGTTTCACATGTCAGGGTTGGCATGTGGACGTCATAGCGGCCTGAGGAAAGAATGTGTGATTTCCATGATTGCAAGCAATTATATTAATACAATGTTGCCTGTACATGTCAGTGTGATTTAATGCATTACCATTCATCGTCACAAGGATGATGCTTCTCCCGATCCCAGCCCTCAGTGTAGTCCTGTGGCAGCCACAAGGACTTTGGAGTGTTATTGGTAAGACAGAGACTACAATGCAAAGTGTAGGAACAATATAGTATGAAATGAAAAGAAATTCACACAATTCATACACAACTATCTATCTAGACTACACTACAGGTAGTACATGTTTTGTGTCAGCTTTACAAAGCACCTGACAGAACAATTGTGTGCATGGTATGTGAATATTTATGGTGTTTTGATACTGGTACTGCTCATTATACTCGTTCTCGTGGTTTTATTGACAATGTTCTTTGCGTATTGTTTTTCCACTTTTTTGTTTTGTTTTGGGAAGTTGGCAAGCTGTCTATTGTCTACAATATTGTCCTGGTGTTGGGGGGCGGGGTCAATTACCTGCAATGAGATGAGACGAATTTAGCCAAACCAAGTGGGATCACCTGTGAAAGTCAAGTCTTGAAATGTGTGTCTCTCTCTTGCTATCATTTGACTCTGAAGAAGGTATAGCAACGCCGAAACCTTGGTCGGGTGTGTGCACAAAATAAAGTCTTGAAAACTAAGCTGCAGTATGCTCCAGCTTCTACTTTCCAGCTATGCCAGTGACTTACTGGCAGTGTTGCCAGATGAGGCTGATGATTTCCAGCCCAAAAAATGCTCAAAACATGCCTGGAAGCAATAAATCCCGTCCAATTCTATTGATGTCTATGGGAGAGATTGGGCGAGTTTTCCTGCAAAATGCCATTTTTACCCACAGACGGCTATCCCAAGCAGCCCAATTGGGCGGGAAACAGCCCAATCTGGCAATACTGCTCACTGGAGCCTCATTGCCAGTGATTTCAAAAGCACTGGGGCACTGATCTGTGATAGGTCTGTTAGAGCATGGGCAGGGTTGAAAGGGTGGGGAAAAAGACTTGTAGTCTCAACAGAAATCCACCTCTCTTTCACTTCCTCCATCAGTGATGCAAAGTGACGATTTTTACATCATTGACGGAGGAAGTGTTAACACATAGAGGTCTAATTGCCCTTGAGAGGGCAATTTGACATGTCTCCAAAAACAAATCCGTAACTCTGTGAGTTTTTGTCATTGAAACACATAAGTTACACCATTCAGGTTTAGACCTTCCAGATTTCAAATATATATATATTAAATAAATTATATAGCTGGCCCAATTTAAAGAAAGTGAAAAGAAATCTTCGCATATTCTGTACTCTCTGCCTGTAGCAGCCACACCTATAGCTATTCACATGTAAAGTACCGGTGCTTGAGTGGCTATTCAGAGGTGACAACACACTCTTTCAGCTAGGGTAAACACAGCCATGCAGCTCACTTGTCAATACACCAACTGAGGAATTTGCAGCAGACGTAGAGTGACAGGGGGGTTGGGGCTATCAGAGCACATGGGGATTGACAGGGGGGTGTGGGCCATTAGAGGTTTGTTCACACCTATCTCATTAGTATTCAAATGAGACAGGCAGTGGCAGTGACATAGTCTTTCTTTTTTGCATTTTGTCTCAAAACAGCAAAACATTTCTAAATGCCCTTTTCACTATTATGCTGACAACACATTTGTTTACAAGATTCAAACTTCAAAAGTCTTGGCTAGATATATTTATTGTGTGTTTTCTTGAACTTTTTGAAGACCTCTGAAACCTGTTTTTTTTTGTACAGTTGTGTTTATACTCAATTTAAATAAAACATGTTTGTATGACATCCAATTTTCTTTCAGATTATTTCTTGTCAGGCTTTTCACAATACAACCATATATTCCACTTTTGCATAGATGCTTACTATTAGTTGAAAATACTTGAAAATGTCAGGGTGGTGCAAGCAGCCTAAACGCCTCTGAAAGGCCTTAGACCTCAGAGGGTTAACAGATGAATGCAGATTTCTCCTATCTCAGGGGGAATTGAGAGATTTTTGCAATACCATTCAAAAGTATGACTGGGTGTCTAGCAATGGAAAGCCTAATGCAAAATGGGTGGAGTGTCCCTTTAAAGGATAGTTCCGGCGTAAAACGAAAGTTTCACCATTGCTTTCCCATGCCACATAATGTATCTAATGATGAGCCATTCCGGGCAATGCCGCGCCGTTATGGAGTTAGCTAATTTTAAGCTTTTTGGTGAAAAACGCAGCCAATGCATCACGGCGGGGCCAATTATAGGCCTATTATTTTCTGATGTTTCCCCGCTATAAACAACTTCAAAAACGCTACACACTTCATCACTAGGTCTCGTCAATCAAACCGAGGCACAGAGAAGATCATCGGACCACACTGATCAGTGTTTTCAGAGGTGTCTCACTGTTGCAACTCTCTGACCCGGATGCAGGCTACTCAATCAGGTGGCTAGGTAGGCTAAACATGGTCCGCGGTTCTTACACCGGCTGCGACCGTAAAATGAAAAGCTGGAACCCCGACCGTTTTCACCGACTGCCACTGTCTAAACCAGCCATTTTACGGGAATGGCTAATAGCATTTTCGAGTTTTTTTCTCAACCCTTTTTCTCTCCGTCTCTCGCTCCCGCTCTTTAGCTCTTATGACCTTGACCATCCACAATAAAAACAGAGAGTGTATGAAAAGAAAAGAAAACATAACATAGTGGGCCTTTCATGCCAGCCAGTGCATATCCTGCTGTAATATCACTGACATACTTCACCATGGGACACCATACGGCAATGTGAAGAACCATATCTTAAAGAGGTATGCCACTATTTTGGGGCTTAATACAGTTAAAATCGTTGGCTGGGGTTTATAAAGTCGGTAAAGTGTCTTATTTTTCATGTGAAGCGTTGTCTTGCTTTCAGACAAGTTAAAAGAGGGAGTATGTCGCTAAGCTAGTGAAAATCAATGCATCCATGTAGCATTGCTACATGCTACACGGATCCATTTACTTTCACTAGCTTAGCGTCATGCTCCCTCTTTTAACTTGTCTTAAAACAAGACAACGGCTTGCATGAAAAATAAGACACTTTACCACCTATATAAACCCTGGCCAACGATTTTAACTGTATTAAGCCCCAAAATAGTGGCATACCCCTTTAAGTATCAACCCACGCTGCAATAAGCGCAGACACAACAGCACGCATGCATGCATGCATGCACACACACACACAAACAGTGTTCCGCTTTGTGTCTCTTTCTGCATAATATCCACACATTCTTTCAGCGAGCACACCCCAAAGGTCAACTCATATCAGGTTACAGCCAGGGCCGTAACCAGACATTTTCAAATACCGAGGTCAAATACTGCGTGTTGTACTGCATGCTGTACATTTACAACGCTTCAGTCAAACTCTTAAGTTTGTTTTCACATATATCAGTTTTCATCAATAGATACATTTTACATTACAGAAAAAAATACAGAGGACATGACCTGGTAGCTACGGCCATGGTTACAGCTATGTGCCAGCTCACTACACTGGGCCCAGTTTTAGCTGGTTATGTAGAACGGGATATCAAAACACTTCTCATCAGCTATACACATGCTTTAGGAGGCCCAAAGTTTCTGTGTCCCGGCCAGGGCCCAGGACAAAGTCATCTGAAAGGGCCCCCCACCCAATACATACAATGTAATGAGGTATCCAATTCTGGGACCCCTCTCTCACTGGGACCAGGAAACAAACCTGAAAAATAAACATGAAAACCATGAATAACCATGAGCCATGGTTAGTCAGGAACCACGGTTTCATGGTTTCTAAAACAAAACAAAACAAGGATAAGCCATAATAATGCTATGATTGACACAGGGGGCGACTTGTGTTGAACCCCCCCCTATCTCTTTTTCCAAGGAATACAATGGGCATTGTACTAGGCAGAGAGACTATAGACACTCCTGGACACTTTATGGCCACTTTGTCTTGGCTTCTATGTGCCACTTAGCTAAGGCACATGTGAACACTGTGGATACTTTACACTTTATATTTTTGGTGTGTGTGTGTGTTGTGTGAGTGTGTGTGTGAGAGAGAGATGCCTTGGCAAAAAGTATGCAACAGTGAGCTATATATGATTATTATATCCCCGAAACGCGGACCGTCGGGGATATAATGGTTTTGCGTGCGCCGCCGCCGCGTCCGCCGCCGCCGCCGCGTAAGGTCTTTCGTGTTAACGCGAAAACTTTTGAACGGATGTTTGGATTTGTCCCAGATTTCATGGCCGAATTTTTGTTTGGTCCATAACTTCTGATCGGGTGGATGGATTTGTCCCAGATTTGGTGTGTGAATGCTCTAGGGTAGGTTCATGAACTGATTCGAGTTTGGAGGTCAACACTTTCAAGATGGCTGAATTCAAGATGGCCGAATTTTTGTTTGGTCCATAACTTCTGACCGGGTGGATGGATTTGTCCCAGATTTGGTGTGTGAATGCTCTAGGGTAGGTTCATGAACTGATTCGAGTTTGGAGGTCAACACTTTCAAGATGGCCGAATTTTTGTTTGGCCCATAACTACTGACCGGGTGGATGGATTTGTCTCAGATTTTGTGTGTGAATGCTCTAGGGTAGGTTCATGAACTGATTCGGGTTTGGAAGACAACACTTTCAAAATGGCGGAATTTTCATTTGGCCCATAACTTCTGACTGGGTGGATTGATTTGCCCGGTAACACCTTATTTTAATGGTTCACCATTTCAGTGAATCTACCATATTAGGTAGAGTGTAATAACCAATGTAACAATATTTAATACCATGTAATACTAGTGTAATACCAGTGTAACAATATGCAATAGCAGGCACAGTGTAATAACGTTATTTAATTTATTTAAAACGAGTGTAATAGTATGCAATACCATGTAATATAGTGTAATACCAGTGTAACAATATGCAATACCATGTAATACCACTTACGCACAAACACATGATGTAAGTAAAAAAAAATGGCGGTGTTACACTGGTATCACATTGTATTAAATATTGTTACACTGGTTATTACACTGTACCAAATGTGGTATATCCACTGAACCATTAAAACAGTATTACCATTTGCCCCATTTTTTGCTTAATTTTCACAATAGTCGTTTGGTTTAAGCCTATGCACGTCATGTCACGTCTGTATGTATCGTATACATTTACGAAATGGTGGACGGGAGTGGTAGGAATGATGGGGGACTGGAAGCGTCGCGTTTCGGGGATATACCTTAAGCAGTCGAAGGCGACTGCACACGCAGTCTAGTTTTATGTGTAAATATGTGTGTTGTCTTGTGGACAATGTCTTTATGTCTTTATTTATGTGTGTATGCTACTTGACAGCTTAATTTCCCCCTGGGATCAATAAACGATACTCTACTCAACTCTTCTGGTTCAGAGTACTTAGAGAAACCATGGTTACAGTAAAACCATGATGAAAGAAAGAAAGAGCAGTAGCAGTAGCCTAGAGTTCTTTTTTTCCTTGCCTTCTGTGTTCCCAATTTCCGCATCGCAAAGTTGCACGCTCTCTGGCCCCTGGATGACACTGCCAGTATTTTGCGTCTTGGTCTACTGCTTTTAAAGCAAGCATGTGCGTTCGGTTGCGCGCGGTGACACACGTAATTTACAGCACGCAGCAAGCGTACCGAGGGCTTTACACTGAGCATAATGAAAAGAAAACAAAGATTTTATCTGAAGAGAGAAAGGGTTTAGAGCTGATGTGATGTGTCATACAGGAAGTAAAACTGAATCTATTATTGGGATTGAGTGTCTTGCACCACGCCTACGCTTTCTGTAGAAAGCTGAGTAATTGACCGAGTTCAGAAAAGGGCTAAAGAAAGAGGAGACTGTGATGGAAAGCATGTCTAGGTTACTAATATTACTGATTTAATGTAAATACAATGCATGTCCCATGTGCAATACCATAGCTGCACATTTTAGAGTCACAACTGTACCAGAGATACTTTAAGTCTCTCTCTCTGACTGTACAGGATGCTGAGTGACAACTGTATACTGCAAACTCACATACATAGACACACTGTCCTACAATTCTGTAAAGGAAAGTAGATGAACTCCCCTCGCCACAGATTTTTTTTTGCCTGGATACACACACATACTGCAACACACTGACAGACTGACAGAGAGAGAGAGAGAGAGAGAGAGAGAGGGGACAGGAAAGCCCCTGCCCTCTGTCACAATACTACAATGCCCAGGCATCACTGTGACCGTGCAGATAGCAACACACCAGTAGTGTAATGTTCTGCTTTTTATATCCACGACTAAGTACATATTTAACTCCAGCTATGTAGGACGTGCTAGAAAGCCTATTCTGGGCCCTGTAATATTTTATGTAAATATTAAAAAGATCAATACCACACCATACTACATCATGAAAATCATTTTATTAACATACATATACTACATATATGTAAGATGTTAATAGTTCAGTAAAGTTATAGTGGTCAGGTAAAAAAAAAAAAAAACCTGCTACAAAGATTTGCACAAGCTCATTTCCATCTTACATCTTACACCTTCAAATGGACATTCATTCATAAGTGCCATAATTTACACACATATTCAGCCTTCTCACAAAACATCTCAATGTTACATTCAGCTCAGCTCGTTATGAATTGATGATACATTCAATTTCATTCATACTGTTGCCCAATGTCATTCTTCAACCATACCTACAGGGGGCAATGTAGCATCATCCAAGTGGCAAACCCGTTCTCTCTGTCCCAACCAGGGGCCTATACTAGGAAGCTGGTTCAGGAGTAAACCAGGAGTGCATTACAATATGCGGCCTTGCCTCCTCCACTTGTGCTTGTTTCCTCGTACCAGGAAGTAATATGTCATGATGACATCACTGACAACAGCATTATATTTCAATATCTTGCAAAAGCTCAACTGTAAACTCTTTTTCTCATTTGCAATTGGGATGGTGAATGAAAAACAGTCCCTCAAAAGTTGTTGTGGCTAGGCTGACAGCTGGGAAACTTAATCGTTTTCTCCACGGAGGACGGGCCAGGAGGCGGGACGAGGAGACAAGCACAAGTGGAGGAGGTAAGGTCGCATATTGTAATGCACAGGTTAAGAGAGGTAAATCATCTAATAGAAGAGTCTGGAGTCTGACTCCAGGCTTAATCTGGTTTACACCTGAACCAGCTTCTTAATATAGGCCCCAGGGCTTTGAACCAGAAGTGGTTCATTCCAATCAGAAATTGTGGTTTAACGTTTCTGTTTTTTTGTTCCACCCAACAATTGATGTTCCCGAACCAGTTACAGCTGAACATTTTAATTCCTGAACCGGTTAATTAAAATTAAGTTCCTTTAATTTTGTATTTTTTACTTTTAAGTTTTTAAGTTTTAACTTTTAAGTTAAATTCACAACATTAGTGCTTGCCACAGGCTATTTTCAGTTCATGTTTGAATAAATACAATGTAATAGTAATCTAATTCTTGGACCCCTCTCTCCCTGGGCCCGGGACAACATACCTGTTTGTCCCCCCTGTCAACGGGCCTGCATTAGGCCTACATACATTACAAATTGTAGGCCTTCTGATGGTCTGGCTCTATCCATGGACTGAGTGGACTAAACAGGGATTAGATCTGAACAGGTCATCTCATCATACACAGAATACCCACTTAACAGAACAGAATTAACCCTCATTAACTGGTTACTATGGTTACTACGGTAACTATCTTTTTTTTTTTTGTTCCGGTTCTGCTCCAGAATATTAAAAAAATGTAAAGTATTTGGTTTTGTTCCTGTTCCAGGCAAAATGGCAAAGTTTCTGGTTTTCATTTTCGTTCCCTGAACCGGTTCAAAGCATTGGTCCCGACTTAATCAGTTCCTTCTTGATTTCACATTCTGGCACTTTCTGTATTGTAGTGGAGGATCAACACAAGTATGGTGAATTCAGGTAAGTTGGGCCACTTTTTTCTTCTTTGTGTAAGGGTAGATGACGTGACGTGTAAATTTTGCTGTCGCAGGCTCTTAATATTAAGTAAATTCATGCTTTCAAAATTGTCAATGCTTTAAATGATTAAACTAATGTCGTTGTTGTGAAAAAGTAATGTGTAATAAATACAGAGCTTAAATAAGTATACTTAATTTTGAGTCAAATGTCACATTTGTCCTATGGTGTGACTGAGGCAAGCCTGGTTCTCCATATTAAAACATTTTTATATAAATAATCAAAGCTCAGTCATTTGTCTAAACAACCCTGGCATGTTTTTCTAGGTGTCTATTTTAGCAAGTGGCAATGCTTAATTTTTTTCCTGTTTTTCTGAGACCGTATGGACTTATGAAACTTTGTCGCAGAAAATAATGTCCTGTGGTGTGACATCATTTTTTTGGTTAATTCTGTGGATAATTATCTATTGTTGAAGCTCCAGCGGTACATAAATTGTGACTTAGACCCTTAAGAAGCCAATGGCAAGGGTGGATTTTAGATTTTTCTCTCAGAGTTCTTCAGTCAATCAATTATGTTTTGCTACCACAAGATGTATTAGTTTTGTAGTCCTTTGGTGTGACAGCCATAAAATACATTTTGACAATAGTGTATATTTTTCATATTTTTTCTTATGTAGATGTATGAAAATGCATCTTACTAAAGGTGAAATTGTATTTCAGTTGGCAACGACATGGCTTTAAATTAACTCAAAAGCTCAAAAGTCCTATGGTGTGATGGTAAAAGTCCTATGGTGTGATGGTAAAAGTCCTATGGTGTGACACTTTGGAGTATCACACCAAAGGACAAACAGGTCACACCAATGGACTAGATATTTTAGAAATGGCTTTTAAAACAACTGGTAGAACATATTTTGTTTTGTTTTGTTGTTTGACTAGATACAAATTGTGTATTCAAATTACTTATTCCTTTATTGGCCTTTGGAATTTATACTTTGATGCATTGTTAATGAATATCTGCTGTTGATTTTAGATACTGTCAAATGATATAAAATGTCATTAATGGTGCTTTGAAACCATAAAATATAACAGTGACGGAAAGATCAGTGAGAGAGTATAAAGAGGAGTATAGATGAATAAAGTATGCTGTGGAGAGCTCAATATACAGCATAAATGTGCTGTCCAGCTTGAGATACCAAACAGGCACTGGCCACTACACATTACAGGTTCAATGGTGTGACAGTCATAGCATACCTACAAAAGTGTGATGGTCATGCCAAGGTCACACTTCAGTATGAGTCTTATGAGCTCTGCAGGTTACATTTAATGACCGCATGGCCGTCATTAAGAGTTACGATAGGCTGATAATCGACAATTCAAAGACTTATGAGTGTAAAGTGTAGGTCATATTGACTACAAACATTATATTATGATCAAAAGACAAAATAATCATGTTGATATATTTGTTTCTGGCTCAGTTTTGCATTTCTGTCCTTTAGCGTGACATGAATGTCCTACGGTGTGACATGTTTTAAACGCTCAAATACTTGTTTGAGCTAAACAATATGTTTGATAAACACTGAATATTGCATTAGGGAAGAACAAATTATCGTCCCTGAAAAGTTAGTATAAATTCGGACAATTATTGAACATTTAAAAGAAAGATATCCCTGTTTTTCTGGAAGGTTTCTAATAATCTCACATCTAATGGGAAAAAAAAATACTTAAATGGTAATTTCTCATTAAATTAAGACTTTAAAAAATTGCAATAAATATGAAGAGTGTAACAATGTTCATAAAACTCCATCAAGCCATTTCTACATTACTTAATATATTTATTTCTTAACGTCACACCAAAGGACATATTTTCAGCAAATTGCTTTATCAACGTAAATAAATAATCAATGAATAGACCAACATTGTGACCACTTGGATTTTTTGAAAGATTAATTGCTGCACTACGTAGACATATACTTTTTTCCCTCATAAACAATGTTTTGTGAAAAAAATGTTTTTTGCTGCCTATCCGTCATCTACCCATAAACAAATGGTCCAAAGTGGCCCAATTTACCTGAATTCACCATAAATAGAGTTTATCCACCCTTTACACTTCACGAGTGAATCCACCTCTCAGGAGAGTGTATCCACCTACATCCAACTACATTACATTTAATTTGAAATATAATTAAAGCACAAGATTATTTCAACATTCAATGTTCTTTGAATGAACACTTTTAACATTCGAAATCCCACCAAGAAATATTCTATTTACAATTTGTGCACAGGTGAGCATTTACAATACCACTGTGTGTGTGTGTGTGTGTGTGTGTGCGTGCGTGCGTGCGTGCGTGCGTGTGCGTGTGTGTGTTTGCGCTTCGGCCACTATGCTTTTGGGTACTTGTCCTTGGCCAGCCGGACAAATTCCTCTGCGCTGTCCAGGGAGATGAGGCGATCCTGCAGGAAACAACAGAGACAAACAAACACACAGAACACAAGATGCCGTGAGCAGTAATCACAATATCCAATATAAACACATTAACAATCATTAAAGCAACAGACCACCCTTTTTTTGATTTTCACATATTTGCAGTATTTCCCAGCATTATTCATGAATGTGCATATCATTTTTCTCTATGTGTTTGCATTGCCCCGTTTAACAGCATAGCCAAATTAGGCATAGTAATGCCTATGTTTGTCTATGGTACAAAAAAATAACATCGTCAAATGTACTTTTAAACCACTTTAAACTTAATGTAAAATTCACCAGAGTGTAAAGCAGCTATTTGATTCCGTCCAGTGATCACTTGTGGCTTGATGCTAAAGTTACCAGTTACTTCCAGTGATTATGCTAAGCTATGCTAATAATTCTGATCCAATAAATCTAAGTACTGAAAACACTGAGAAGAAAATGATATGCACATTCAGGAATAATGCTGGGAAATACTGCAAATATAAATATGTTCCGTTAAGACTTGGCTGACGAAGATGTAAAAGTAAAGTTCAAATGTAAGAGTAAAATGCGATAACAATAGATCTGTGCTCTAATGGACATTGGCTTTTTGACCAAGAGGAAATACTTTTGCAACCATCACCTATTATCATGCATGATTCCGTCGTTACCACTCAGACATTGGCTATCGGTTATTGTGATGTCATCACAGACGGTGTTACCATGACATGCCATTTGTTGTCTTTTCGATGTCATAATAGAGGGACGAAGATGTATCTGTCGAAGTGTCATGACGAAGATGTATCTGTCGCTGGATAGGCTGGGGGGGAAGAGGCAGGACTCCTGCCCTGTGGTCTGTCCTTTCACCGTCAAAATAGAAGCTGGAGTGTACCACCACAG
>NC_085869.1:9301843-9326843 GCF_034702125.1 Engraulis encrasicolus | reverse complement strand
AGAATGAAAACGAGATCAATAGAGAATAGCATCAGAATATTGTTTTGTGTTAAAACTTTTTTTTGTTGTTGGTCTTTTTGACTTTATGATAGTACAGTGAAGGTGGTGACAGTAAGCGAGTGGGGAGAGAGAGACGAGGAAGGGCCGGCAAAGGACCCGGACCGGGAATCGAACCAGGGCCAGCCGCATGGTAGATGAGTGCCCCACCGTTTGGCCCCGGCAGGGCCTCATGTGTTTAAACTTTTTTGGTGTTCATTTGGGAGCCGGTATTAGTTAGGTGTGTAATAGTAACATCTTCAGGCAAATGTTTCCCAGACTTAGCATAAATTTAACACGGGCATTCTTTCTGTGTAGGGCAGTAACCCAGCACAAGCTTCCCTCAGTGTGAATACAGCCGAGTGATTGTGTCTGGTATCCGGATAGTCACCGGTATGTGTGCATTCCATTAAATTCCATTCCAGTCCATTCTATTCCATTGCATTCCCAAGATTCAGCATCCATACATGTGTAAGCACTGACCAACATGTAAATATAGGGGACGCCGGGCTAAGGTAAATGGCTCTCTGCTTCCTTGTTCTGCCTACAAATCGTCTCGTGTGCCGCCCCCAGCCGTTGCTTCACTTATGAATAGAACGTAGGCGTCTCCTATATTTAGGTCACTGTGTGTAACAGATATCAGCTTGGTGGGGAACAACAGTAAACCTTGTAAAGATACGCTACTGACATAGATAGCCAGAAGCCTGGCTTTGATGTCACTTGGTATAGTGTTGTGTAGGCCGCTCGTACCTGACATTGCTGTAAGTTTATGGCTTGGAGAATGAGTTAGGACTGTGCCTGACCTTTGTGACAGGTGCCTGCTATAGGGTAGTATTTTTTATTTTTATTTTATTTTTTTAACAGTTTAAAGGGACCCTGCAAGATTATGCATTTGATGGACATTGCTGTGTTTGTACTTCTGTCTATAAACTAAACTAAACAAAACTGAACTATATGAGACTATTAGTAAACAAAGGCTATTTCTACAACGAGCACCACTAGTAGTACTATTATATTACGACTACTGTAACTATTGGTATTTCTACTACAATGATCATTTCTACAAACGTTTACTATTTTATGAGGAATAGTGATCCATCCTCAGTGTTATGTCATCTGTTTTCCTCCTCTAGCTGAATACACAGGCTGCAGGCCTTCATGGAGACCAGTAGCAATGTAGAGTTGATCTGATTCAAGAGTAATTGGCGAGTAAGGCAGAGGGTAAACAACACACACGCACACACACACACACACACACACACACACACACACACACACACACACACACACGCACACACACACAGGCACACACACACACACACACACACACACACACACACACACACACACACACACACACACACACACACACACACACACACACACACACACACACACACACACACACACACACACACACAGCTGGATGTAGCGGCTCCCTTCCCTTCAAAAGGTCAATTTGAACAGTGATTGGAAACGGGTGATCAGACGCTAATGTCAAGTGTAAACAAGACGTGCATATGTGGTTTGAGTGTGTGTGTTTTTGTGCGTTCATGTGTGTGTGTGTGTGTGTGTGTGTGTGTGTGTGTGTGTGTGTGTGTGTGTGTGTGTGTGTGTGTGTGTGTGTGTGTGTGTGTGTCTGTGTCTGTGTCTGTGTCTGTGTGTGTGCATGCCTGTGTTTACTGCCACAGAGAGACCTGCAGAATAAGTTAATTCTAACTCAGAGGGCAGGAGGACATTTAGTACGTATAGACAAACTGACAAGAGACATTGAGGATACAAAGATTCAAAAGGAACACAATGCCATCAAACATGGAGAGAAAGAGAGAGAGAGAGAGAGAGAGAGAGAGAGAGACAGAGAGAGAGAGAGAGAGAGAGAGACAGACAGACAGACAGACAGACAGACAGACAGACAGACAGACAGATCTACAGACATACATGTAGACAGACATATTGTACATATAGACGGATAAATACACAGATAGCCAGGTAGACAGACAGACGGACAGACACAGAAATAGCTACAGGTCAATTTAATAGCTCAGAACAACCACTTCCTGTCTTGTTCTGTATGTGATTGGAAGGAGGCATGCATTGCCATGGCAACTCGTGCACGATCAGCCCACACCAAGTGATTTGATGACTGAACACAGTGTCACTGATGCATCCATTCAATGATGTGACCTCACCTGTAATCTACTTGACTTAACACCCACTAAGGAATAGGGAAGAGAGCCTCAGAGAGCTAATACAATATACATGTAGTATAAACAGTAGTCGTAAATGGTTCGCTCTTTTCCAAAACACCATGAAATGCATTTGAAGGCAGTTTTCATACAAAGTACCTCTTTTATACAATTTGATTTCATGGTAGCTGCTGGGAAGGTCAAAATCATTTAATGTTATATGATATTACCAAATTATATTTCCTTGACAAATACAACAAATCAGTCATCGTTTTAATAGATAATAGAAGAATAGACTTATTCAAATGTCACAGTACTATGGTAGTAAAATCTTTTCAGTGCTGTTTACAGCATTACGCAGGCAGAATGGCAGGCATTATAGGTCTACGGCCATTCAATTCTATTCTTGAGTAAATACCAAACAGCAAAGTAAGAACCCAACGTGGAGTAGAGTAGAGTAACAGCTTCACAAAGTCACATCAGGAGGTCCATTCAGACATTAGCTGGACAACGCCTTAATTGGCCTAATTCAATATGGCTACTACATGGAAAACACACACACACACACACACACACACACACACACACACACACACACACACACACACACACACACACACACACACACACACACACACACACACACACACACACACACACACACACAGAGTCTCCACAGTTGAGCCACTGTACAGTCGGAGGACATCAAAGTGTATACCGTAGACCCGTTATGTAATTAACTAAATAAAACCTCAATTTCACGTACAGAGCGAATAAAGTGAATTCATGGCGAATCTTCTTCAGCTACCTCAGCTACCTGGGCAGCATAAGTCATCACAGAGGCATCTTAGTGGGTTATCACACAGTGATAACGTGTAACAGAGGCTAACTAGCAGAGTTGGCGTGGAACGTTGGTAAAACCTCCCTCCGATAGCCTCATACAGTCTCGTGCCGTTGGGCCGAGAGACTAGTCTCTTGGCCCAGCGGTATCGTACTGTGTCTCCCATTGCCGGACCGTTGTAGTTGACGAGGTCGCACGTTCGATCCCCGAGGGGGGTGAACAGGTGCAAGATGACCTCTGTCACAAAAGCATAGACACTATGGCCTTCCTACTTCTTTCTTGACAGTAGTGCACCCATCACAACATTTCAAGGAGAGAAAATGTGTGTGCATTGCAACAACAAAAAAAACTTTACTATCTAATTTACAGCAACTTGCAGGCAAAAAAGTTGGCGGCTAGTCGTTGTCAAATTACAACAATGTTCCGATTTCAAGAATTGCAACACGTTGTAGCATAAAGACTTGATGTCGTTGTAGTTGAGTTCCTCAATCAAAACTACTCTGACCATGGCAGTCCCGCCCCCCATCCACCTCCACAGTAGAGATATCTTTGACCATGGAATGGAGAGAGAGAGAGAGATACTCCCTCGTGCAACCCACACGTATTTCCAACCCACACCTACTCTTTTATATCCAGTTCCAGTGCACATTAGTCCATGAGCCAGACCGCCGATCGCAATCGAAAGGGTGGGCAAAGTCTTGTTGGTATTTTAATATTGATATATATGTCTAGTTTATGAATTGGTATGATAACCTTTGCAGAACAGTAGCTTTATCATATTTATCATGCATTTCTTATTTGAACCATTTTACACTAAAAACGCCTAGGCTAATTTGCTAATATCTTGATAAATTGAAAGTAAAAATGACTGTGAGGTAAATATATTTATAGGAAAAGTTGTTCTACAAAATTCTTAGATAGTTTAAAGGGCACGTTACACAGATTTCCCACTTAATTTAGTTCAGGCCCCCATTTTCACTGACTTTTCATTAAAAAATTAGTGTTTATTTCCCAAGCGAGAAAATACTGGTAGATTGGGTACAAAAATACAACAATTTTCCCAGTTTATCATCTACATAACAATACAGGTGGGTTTTGTATTACAAGTTTTCTTGAAAGTTGTGTTTCATTATCCACACAAAGTGTAATGTACTTAAATGTGAGCTATTTTACATACACACCCAAATTTGATATGTAGACAAAGACTGCACTCTTTACATAGACTAAGGATAAAGTCACTTTTTTTACCATGCTGTTGTTGAGAGTGTACTACACTATACAATCCAGTGGCATGCAAAGACATTTTGGGGGGCAGGTGCTCAAGGTGGGGGCGGGGGGCATGTGGAACTTCCAGTTGCCTTGCCAGAGCAGGAGTGGGGAGCCGTTTTCATTCGAGGGCCACTTCAATTTTTATAAAGGGCTGTACTATGAACACAAACCAGGATTTCCCCCTGCAGTTAGGCCTATATTGAAGGTGGACACCTTCACAACAGACCTCACCTTCACTAGGTCCCCTGAAAACATAATTTAATTGTATTGCAAATTAAATTTCTAACAGTTCTTTACAAAACATGTCATATTCCATGTGAAACTGCATAAGATTAAAATTACATCAGGGGCCGTAAACGGCCCTTGAGACATAAGTTAGAGTCCCAACCCTTCTATTATGCTATGTTAGATCAAGGTGAATTGTCACATGCTTTTGATCTCAAGAATCGTTACCATAGATGATCATGCCAATATGGACCACATTGTGACAAAAAAAGAAAAAAAAGGAACTTTTTTCGTCCAGTACGGCAAAGGGGCTGTTGCTTTAGAACCACCAAGTCCGTTCCTAGATCTGTGCATGCCAATGATGCAATCACTTGTGTTTGGAAATAGTAAAAATAAACTCCCAAATCAACAGACTGACCCGCTCTGCACTTAAAGTAGGAGGGGTGAGGGATCACCTCACCTTCAAAGCCTTCCGAGTCCAGAGGGCAGGCCAGTAATGGGGAATAACAGATTACATGTTTCACGATTACATTATTAAGAATAAAAAAATGATGAGTTGCATTCCCTTACAGTTGCTGCTTCAGTGTCTGGTAATGAAAGTACATTTACTATGTGAAAATAAGTGATGATTTCTAGATTCACATGTTATGCTATTCTAAAATTTTGATCATTCCACACATTACCTAGCCTGGGAGTACCCATGCTGCCTTGCACGTTCTTTTCGAACTGCTAGACGATATAGTCTGGCGTTTGCCGCCAGACAACACATTACCAGAAACCCAGAGAAAACACATAATGTGCATGTGTGTTGGTGTGGCATTGGCTGTGTGTCTGTGCCTGACAGATGCAGTGGACAGCATGAGTCTGCTTGCATTTGTCTCCTTCTGCTCAGTTATCTACCTTCATCTGGCTGTCCCTGCTGGTAACTCTTATAATATTGTCTTCGGCTGAGTTTCCCAAAAACACTTCAGTAGTAATAAGTAGTACTTAAGTACAGTATACTGACAAGGCGCCACCTCATACAAAAGTTCCATAGCCTCCAGGGATGGAAAGTAACTAATTACATTTACTCAAATTATTGTAATTGAGTACTTTGATGAGTAACTGAGTCCAAAGTAGTTATTAAAATAGGTGATTTTACTTCTACCCAAATTACAGTTTGGCCAAAGTATTTTACTTACATTTGAATCTACCTTGAGGTCTGAGTAAATTCTGAGGTAGGCAAAATTGAAATAAAGGGGAAAATCTGTCAGACATGAAGGGAAATTGTGTGTTTTTACCATTTAACATAAATTATATATTTTGGACTAATCTATTGGATGACTATCTAGGGCCCGCCGGCCCCATACCATTAGTCCGACAGCCCACAGATGGTACACAATAGAGTTGCAAGTAACTGGCTGGGAATAGTAGAGCACACACCAAGGACTCAAGCTGAGGGAGTACCAGCGCAGCCTGAAAACGTTGGGTTACGGATGTAACCTTGGTTCTGTGAAGGAAAGAAAGGCTGCCAGACGGCTAGCCCAAGGGGCTGGAATATAATCCGCGCATGCGCGAGTTCTGAGGTACATATATCAAAACTTTATCACGTGAGTGTGCCGCGCTACTGTACACAGTATATAAGTCCCAGCGCGGCATACTTCGTCCTCATAAAAATCCTGAACGCGAAGTCCAGAGCGACGACGAAGTCTGGCAGCCTTTCTTTCCTTCACAGAACCAAGGTTACATCCGTAACCCAACGTTCTGTTTCACTCAAGAAAGGCTGCCAGACGGCTAGCCCAAGGGGCTGGAATATGTATGCCCAAACGTCGCGGCGGACAACCATACGACAATTGAATAAAGACACTGGACAATGCAAGAGTCAAAACCCTTATTGAATGTCCACATGCCAACAGGGCTAGAGTGACTGGTTAACAGAACTCAAGTTAAACACAGCCGAATATGTGACCATCTGTCACAAACTTAGAACCGAATTCCCAAAGGATGTGGGAGATAACATGTTGAGGTTATAGAACCTTGTGAAGATCGACGGTGAAGCCCAGCAGGCCACCGGGCAAACTTCTTGTAAAAGGACTCCCTTCAGGAGCGACCATGAGGTGGCTCAGAGTTAGGAGGGCGGTAGGAGTCCAACACAATCGCCTGGTTGAGATCCTGTGTTGAAAGAATCTTCGGCATAAAGTCTGTATTAGGGCGTAGGACCACACCGGTGCCTTCTGGCTGAAACATGGAAGCAGTCAGGATGAATGGACAGCGCATGTAGCTCTCCAATACGCTTCGCTGAGGTGATGGCGATAAGAAAAATCGCCTTCTGAGACAGCCATTTTAGGTCGATACTCCCAACGGGCTCCAATGGGGGCTTCGCCAGAGCACTGAGGACAATGTGGAGCTGCCATGGCGGCACAGATTGAAGCCTCCTTGGGCGCAGTCTTTGAGCTCCTCTCATGAATTGGATAGACAGAGGATTAGCTCAGAGCGTTTTGCCATCTACTCGCTCATGGCAGGCGGATATTGCAGAGAGAAAAAGCTTTAGCTTTGAATGGGACTTGCCTTCACCAAGTTTCTTTTGCAAGAATTCCAGGACTGAAGCTAGAGGGCAGGACCGGGGGCACTCATGCCACTGTTCGCACCATGCTTTGAAGGCTGCCCATCTTTAAGAGTACAAGGCTCTTGTCGATGGGGCCCTAGCACACTGCAAGGTTCTTGTAACTGAGAATAACAACCTCCGAGCGAGGAGGGTGTCCCTTCTAACGGCCAGACCCACAGATTTAGGGTGGCTGGTGTCAGGTGCCACAACTCTCCCCTTGCGCAATGGGAGTTGCCATGGGATGCTCAAGAGGAGGGTCTGAATCTCTGCAAACCATGGCACCTGGGGGCGAAATGGAGCCATTAAGACAACTCTCAGGTTCTCCTTCCTGGTCTTCTCCAGGAATCATGGAGAGAGGGGGGAAGATCGTCCACCCCCGGTGGTGCGTCGTCTTGGTTTAAGGAAAACCAGAGTGGACAGTGGGCCGACTCCCTTGAGGCGAAAAGATCGCTGTGTGCCTTCCCAAAATGAACCCAGATCAGATGCACTGTTTCCGGGTGCAATCGCCATTCACTTGGGTGTGGCTTACCCCTTGACAGCAGGTATGCTGCTGTGTTCAGAGTGCCCGGCAGGTGCACTGCTCTGATCGAGTGGAGTCGAGTGCCCGCTTAGAGGAGGAGTTCCCGGGCCATGTTGCGTAACGCCTGGGACCTCAGGCCTCCCTGGCGGTCACATATGCTATGGCCGACATGTTGTCTGTTCGAATGAAGACACTCTTGTTCTGGAGTACTGGCAAAAAGTGCCGGAGGGCAAGATATATCTGTCTCAACTCAAGAATATTTATGTGGGCAGTTTTCCAAGGTGGGCGCCACACTCCTCTGGCTCCTACACCATTCAAGACTGCCCTCCAGCCTGACAGCGATGCGTCTGTGGTCAGAACTTTTGCGCTGGTAGATTCTGCCTAGTCGTACACCTCTGCACAAATTCTGGGGTATGGCCCACTATTGGAGGGCTCATAGGCACACAGGTGGCAGAGGGACAGATTTTCCCTTGTCCAGTACTGGGTGTACTTGGGCAGGTACCACTTTGCACTGGACCCATATCTAGAAGGCCAAGGCGTACCACCTAGGATGCAGCAGCCATGAGGCCCAGCAACCTCTGACACTGGTGAGCATGCACATTCCTCCGTCCCATGAACTGTGACCGGCATTGTTTCAGGGCAATAACCCTCTGATCCGAGAGACATGCCACCATCGTCAGAGTCCAGTTTCACTCCAAGGAAGGTGATTTGTTGTGAGGGAGGCAGTTGGCTCTTGTCTGAATTGAGAGACAGGCCCAACATTTGCAAGTATTCCATTACCATTGCTGTGTCCTGCCCTGCCTGCTGACTCTACTGGGAAAAAAAATTTAACCAGTCGTAATTGAGATAGATAATTGACTCTGACGCCCCTCTGACACAGCAGGCTCAAGGCTGTGTCCATGTATTTTGTGAATGGAACAGGCCGAAGGGAAGGACGTTGAACTCGAAAGTTCTGTCCTCCAACACAATCGGAGAAACTGGCGATGAGCAGGGTGGACTGCAATGTGGAAATAGGCACCTCTGAGGCCTATACTCGTGAACCAATCCCCGCACTGAATCGATTGACAGATTTGGGATAGTGANAGCATTTGAAATGCAACGGGCGTAAATACTGGTTTAGTGGCCTTAGGTCCAGTAACTTATTGCACGGAATCCACCATCTAGTTTCGGAACTAGGAAGTAGCTCAAATAAAAGCCACTCCGCCGTTCGTTGCGACTTAACTCCCTCATTGCTCCTTTCCTTAACAGAGTATTTATCTCCTCTGTAAGGCCAGCTGCCGCTCTGGGTCTGGCTGATGAGAAACAAGAACACCCTTGAACATGGGTGGGCTGCGCCTGAACTGTAGCCGGTAACCAAACCTTACCGTTGAAACAACCCAAGAACTGGGAGAACACATTTCCCACACCTCCAATTGAGTGTGGGAGAAAATGTGCGGCAGGGCCACTTGAATGTGTGGAAGAAGGCTGCGGGGCGGCAGAACTGGTCTGTGGTCATCATGCTGCCGAGGCCTATAAGGCCTAGCAGGGTTTCCAGGCCGGCGGCTTGCAAAGGGGGAAACCTGCGCCGGTTGTTTTTGCCCATGTCTCTGCATATTGGGGCAGCTCTTTGGGAGGGGCACACCGGGGTTACCTGAATAGCCCTTATCAGGCCGATGCTGCTTGGGTGGAGGGGGCCTTGGCAACAGTTACTCCCACTCCTTCTTTGACACCCTAGACTCTTTGGCCCGGTGGAGCATGTCAGCTGCTCCGGGTCCAAAGGCAACGCCAGGGGTAAGAGGTAGCTCCATGAGCCTGCTCCTGTCCTGCTTGGGCAACTTCAACTGAGCCAGCCACAGGTGCCTCTGTGCCATCCACAGTGAAGCAATGGATCTCCCACTAGAGTGTGCTGCACCCTTGGCAAGGTGCAAAAGGATTTCAAAGACCTTTTTAAACTCCTCCACCAGTCCCTGAGCAGGGGCGGCTGAGAGGTCTTCAATAAACTCCATCTGGTACAACATGAGTAAAGATGTTGTGTTCATAAGGTGTGCCCCAAAGGACGCATTGTAGAATGACTTTTTCGGCCATTTATCAGTGGTGCGACACTGTTTGTTCGGGCATGGAGGGTCCTACCCCACAAGAGCTGTAGGAGGGAGGACGAGAGCAGCAATAGAGTCATCCATCGCGAAATAGTTGCCAAAAACCAACATTATCCGCTCCATGGATTCTGGCAAACTGTGCCCACTGTCGCATAGGGGTAGCTGCCTCTAGTTGCTCCCACACAGTCGTCATTTCCTTGACAAAGTCCGGGAGGTCAGGGAGGGTGCTTGGCTTGTTTGCAGCCTCCCTCCTTCTATTAGACCGAGACGGCTGGGCGTCAGGTATTGCAGGCATCTCCACATCGAGACATTTAACAGCTGCTGTGGTGACACCCTTGCAGGCTGCACTGAAGGGGCCACCTGGCACTCTGTGCCTGATGGCGCAGCCTGGTGCTCGGGCCCTAATGGGGCTGTGGTGTATTATCTCATGTAGCCTTATTCACCTTACTCAGTAGAGTATGTGATGAGAAGGGGAGACCGCTCTCCCTGCCTTTAAAGCTAGTGCATGATCAGGGCTCAGACATGTCACACACAGTGTATGTCCATCTTTCACTGGCATTCTACTGTTGCAATTAGAACAGTTCTGGAATCCAGGCATCCTTTTTTTTTTTTTTTTTTTTAAACTTATATTAAAATATATAAATATTATTATTGTTATTATTATTACTTCATCATTAAGTATCATTATCATTTCAGTCACACCTTGACTTTAGGCATGAACCTGATAGCACTGTTACTGCCTGGTACCAGATATGGTTCCAGCAGAGGTGCAAGAGATGGTGAGCACTAAGTGTCTCACACTCCAGTAGCAGCACTAATTACCCTAGGTACCCTAGGTACCGACCCTGGTACCAGCGTTGATCACTCATCGGTACCGAGAATGATATTGTTGGTACCAAGAGTTGCGCAGCACGAGATCACGTCATGTGAGGCTGCTGGAGTAGCCTATAACATGCAGGCAGGCAGCGTAGATCACTCATCGGTACCGAGAATGAGATCGTTGGTACAGAGAGTTGCGCAGCACGAGATCACGTCAAGTGGAATCACAGTGAGCTACTGAACGGCGCCGAAAGGTGCCCGTAGCAACATTAGAGATATAGCTAGAGAGACGTCTCTGTAATCTCTTTCCTCCTTAGAGCAAACCACAACAACAGATTAATTACCTCAAGTTGAATTTCAAGTTGAATTTCAAGTTGAATTCTGGTACCAGCGTTGATCTCTCACCGGTACCGAGAATGAGACACATCACACACAGTGTATGACCATCCTCCACTGGCTTTTTTTTAATTTTTTTTTAATTTTTTTTATTATTATTTATTTTTAATTATTATTTCTTCCCCAGTTAGTTATTATTATGATTTCAGTCACACCTTGACTTTAGGCATGAACCTGATAGCATCGTTACTGCCTGGTACCAGATATGGTTCCAGCAGAGGTGCAAGAGATGGTGGGTATTTAGGGTCTCACACTCCAGTAGTAGCACTAATCACCCTCGGTACCGACTCTGGTACCAGCGTTGATCTCTCACCGGTGCCGAGAATGAGATTGTCGGTACCGAGAGTTGCGCAGCACGAGATCACGTCAGATGAGGCAGCTGGAGGTGGGTACTAAGGGTCTCACACTCCAGTAGCAGCACTAATCACCCTCGGTACCGACTCTGGTACCAGCGTTGATCTCTCACCGGTACCGAGAATGAGATTGTCGGTACCGAGAGTTGCGCAGCACGAGATCACGTCAGATGAGGCAGCTGGAGTATAACATGCACGCAAGCAACTCCTTCGATAGAGGGAGAGTGGCGGCAGTTTGTTACACAGGAATAATTATTCCACTGCGGAACCAACAAGCCCAGCGAGTAACTTCCCCGACAGAGGAAGAGTCGCGGCCGTCCTGCAGGAGAGTTCATGCACGCAAGCAACTCGCTCGATAGAGGGAGAGTGGCGGCAGAATCACAGTGAGCTACTGAACGGCGCCGAAAGGTGCCCGTAGCAACATTAGAGATATAGCTAGAGAGATGTCTCTGTAATCTCTTTCCTCCCTAGAGCAAACCACAACAACAGATTACTTACCTCAAGTTGAATTTCAGGTGGATATGCGCCTCGGGATTCCACGAGAGTAGCTTCACATGCGAAAGCACAAGCTACAGGGAGAAGCCACCGTTACTATAAGCTGCGATAGCACACTTTTAATAAGGCGGGGATAATAGCCTGATAACGATAGCCTGGAGAGGGGCAACAGTAGTCACAAGCTCTCGGACAGCTAACTGCCAGTAGGCACCTCGTTACCAGTATCAATTCGTACCTTATCAGATCGCGTGAGGGATTAAAGAGGACGAAGTATGCCGCGCTGGGACTTATATACTGTGTACAGTAGCGCGGCACACTCACGTGATAAAGTTTTGATATATGTACCTCAGAACTCGCGCATGCGCGGATTATATTCCAGCCCCTTGGGCTAGCCGTCTGGCAGCCTTTCTTGAGTGAAACAGAACAGTTGTTTTAAAATATATACAAGAATTATTGTTTATTAACAAAATTATTCATGAATTTAATCTCACAACTGGCAATTAAATGAAATCCACCATTGAATGGAAAGCATCCCTGAGGAAATGTAGGCACCCTGTGTGGTCAACAAACTGCATAATAACAAAAAACAATACAGTTTTCACATTTCCGTTTTACTGGTCCACCATTTCAATGCATGATCATTCACTAACTACCTGTTTGCAATGGTTATCATGCCATGTTAATGTACAGTATGGTTATCACATGTTAGTATGTGTTTGTTCATTATGTGTTTTGTTTTTGTTTTACTGTTGGGGGAAATGTAATAATAATAAGCTTAATAAAAACAAAAACGGATTTCATATTTTATCACATTTTGTCATTCACATATTGCTGAGGTGATTCTATTAGCCTATTAGTGTGGTCTAACAACTCCTGTAGGGTCCTGATAGAAGGGAAAGCATCCCTGAGGTCATTTAAGCACCCTGTGTGGTCAACAAACTACATAATAACAAAGAACCACAATACCGATTTTTCACATTTCCATTTTACTGGTCCACCATTTCAACACATGATAACTACCAAAAAGCTACCTGTTTGCAATGGTTATCATGCCAAACTGTTAACTTGAGATGTCCAAGAAGTAAAAAAAACAGATTAGAACTTGCCCACCCGTTCGATTGCGAGAGGTCAATTTTTGGCTTCTGGCTCAAGGCCTACATACCTCCCGAGCATTTTTAACCACATTAACCCTCGCTGAATGTCTGATCCTGTCATCACTCTTGAGTCCATCTCCTGTGATCAAATGGACACCTATCTCACCTCACCAGAGGCACATGCAGGAGCTCCTACCCTGCGTCTCTGCCCCCCCTGCCCCCCTGCCCCCCTGCACTGCTATGCTGTAGGCTTGTTTTCCATCATGCCTTCCAGAGCCATCACACTCTAATGTAATTGAATGCAGGGCTGGACTGGTAATCTGGCATACAGGGCATTTTCCCGGTGGGCCGACAGTTGTCAGGGGGCCGATGCGTTTTTTGTGGGGGTTTTTTTTTGGTGGTGTTGTTTTTTTGCCTTTAGAGACCGGCCCACCATTAAGATGGGGCAGCCCAGCCCATTGATTGCTTTTTAGAATATAGACAATGGTCTGAGCCGATCATAAAATCATAGAAAAATAGAGGGGGCTGTGTGAGGAGCTGGTGGTCTATGCCAAACATGCATGGGGCATCGTTTGGGTCCCAGTCCAGCACTGATTAAATGTCCATGCAGGAGAGGTGGGGAGGGGGGGCACAGAGGGACAGCTGTTAGACGGGGCCTAGTAGACCTGCAGCAGGAACAGAAGCTCCATAGAGACTCACACGGGAAGAACCCACAGCAACAGGCCTGATGACATGATTACGTTACGGGAGACCAGATGGACACACGCACGCACGCACACACAAATTCACACATGCACACATACAGACGTGCACGTACACACGCGTGCACACACACTCTCACTCTCTCTCTCTCTCTATTTCTGAAACACACACACACACAGACACACACACACACACACACACACACACACACACACACACACACACACACACACACACACACACACACACACACACACACACACACACACACACACACACCAATATTCTACCAATACTCTACTAAGAACTACAGCACTCTACCAGGAAGGAGCCTCAGAAAATACGAAAACAACTTTACCACTGTAGCCATCCTGAAAATACAAAAACAACTTAACCACTGCAGCCATCCTGTCATCCATGGATGCAAGGCCGGATTAAGATGGTCTGGGGCCCATAGGCTACAGGTTGCTGTGGGCCCCCACCAGAATGGCAAATTTCGCGATAAATTACATAGACAGTGTCATAATAATGACCTTAGAATTAAGGATAACAAGTATACTGCCGTGCAATACTAGAACGCAGTAACTCAAAATGGTCGAAAAAAATGTTATATCGGAAATCGGTTCTAAACTACCTCATTTGTCTTGTGTCCAAAAATGGTGGTCCAACACCGTCCCGTTTTGGAGAAAACTCCTTTTGAAAGTGCAAAAATGACCCAAAAAGCAGTAAGTCGGCGAGTTACTGCTGCACGTTCCAATGGGACTGGTTTGGGAGTAGACAGTAATACAAGCTAAGAACGCAGTAACTCCTGCAGTAACTCCATTTTGTGGCAGTAATACCAGCCAAGAACGCAGTAACTCTGTTTTTTGTGGCAAAAAGACACATAAATGTTGTTTTTTGGGTTTTTTTTTTGTGTGCATTAAATTCCTATCCTAAACAAGCATTACCAGGAAGTGTCACCACCAATTTACCGACAACACAGTTGTCGCGCCATATGGAAAACTTTGAAGCCTTTTTTCTCAGTTTGCCGTTTTCAGAGTTACTGCGTTCTAAGAGTGTAGGGCAGTATACTGAACACAACAGATACATTTTTCAATATTGAATATTGTCACAATTCTGCATTTTTTCACTTTTGGCCTATCAGGGGCCCCTGGCAGGTGGGGGGCCCTAGGCTGCAGCCATATCTAGCCTCTGCTTTAATCCGGCCCTGCATGGATGTGATGAGCGGTAGGCCTAAACTGACCCTTGTGAAACCTTACCTTACCTTATGCCAGGGTGGGTAGATAACACAACACAAGAGCACATGGGAAAGCATGTACTGTTAAGAGCTGTTAGTCTGTGCAAGTAACATTAATTCCCAAATTGAGGTTTTCCCTAGCCAGGCAATGCCCTCCTAGTGATTCAACACCTTCTGAGTTGTTTCTACTCAGGCCAAGAGCGATGTAAACATCGTTTCTGATCTCCCGAAAAATCTGGGCCACCCACTTTGTCAGGAACCAATCAACCAGTAGCAATGCAAGGGAGGCTGGTCAGCAATGCAGCTGCTGTTTGGGAAATGCTATTTGTTATGCTCTAGGCCAGACCAAGTCTCGAAGAGATTTGAATGTCGATGATAATCAGGCTAGGGTTTCCCCACAGTCCTGAGACTTAAATAAGTGTGTGGAAGCGTTTTCCCTGGCGACCCAGACATTATCCACATCTATCAGCACAGACCATAGCTTGGTTTCTCGTAATAGCTGCAGTCTGCCATCACCATTGAAAGGTTTAGGCGAAAGTGAATACATTTGCTGGATTTATTGAGACCTTCAATTTGACCTGGGGGTGGCATATCCCTTTGAGCAACAGATTAAGACTTGGTCATTATTATTTTGGTGACTGTAAGATGGCTCTGTGCAAAGGGGTTAATGAACTTGTACTGAGCCATCGCTGTTACAGCGCAATATTAAAGGACCACTTCAGCTATTTTCAACATGCTGTTGTATTGCCCACGCTACCCTTGACTTGTCAGTACCCGCTGATGCTGCATTTTTCGGCTCAGCCCTTTCCGAGATCTGAGCTATTCTAATGGGGGCAGCTTTTGTTTACATTTTAAAAATTCTTAACATAGGCCTACACCAAATATTTTCCCCAAAGGTATCGCTTCTTGCTAGTTGTCTGCTGATGTTGCATAACCTTTCGGATGTTTTTTGGGAATAAAGCAAGATGTTTATTTTTGAAATGTAAACAAACAGCTGCCCCCATTACAATGACCAGGATCTCAGAAGAAAAAAGGCTGAAGAAAAAAAAATCCAGGGTAGTGTGAGCATTAGAACTGCATGTTGAAATTGACTGAAGTTATCCTTTAAGTAATACCATAACACTACACAGTACTGAACCTCTGACCTTTGTCAGTCTGGTTTCTGTATTATATTATATTAAAGTAAGTTTATATTATAGTGTATTTATATTATATTACATGATATGATATGATATGACATTATATTATATAACATTATATTACAGCAATCCCAATACACTACACAGCAGTACTCAGTACCTCTGATGCCTTGTCAGTCTGGTTCCTGTATTATATTATATTATATTATATTATATTATATTATATTATATTATATTATATTATATTATATTATATTATATTATAGTATGGTATAGCATAGTATAGTATAGTATAGTATATGATATTATGTTATATTATATTATATTATATTATATTATATTATATTATATTATATTATATTATGTTATATTATATTATATTACAGTAATACCATAGCACTACACTACAGTACTCAGTACCTCTGATGCCTAGTCAGTCTGGTTCCTGTAATATGTTATATTATATTATATTATATTATATCATTTTCTATTCTATTCTATTCTATTCTATTCTATTATATTATATAACATTATATTACAGCAATCCCAATACACTACACAGCAGTACTCAGTACCTCTGAGGCCTTGTCAGTCTGGTTCCTGTATTATATTATATGATATTATGTTATATTATGTTATGTTATATTATATTATATTATATGATATTATATTATATTATATGATATTATGTTATATTATATTATATTATATGATATTATATTATATTATATGATATTATGTTATATTATATTATATTATATTATATTATATTATATATTATATTATGCTATATTATATTATATTATGTTATATTATATTACATTATATTATATTATATTTCATTACATTACAGTAATACGAGAACACTACACAGCAGTACTCAGTACCTCTGATGCCTTGTCTGTTTGGTTCCTCATGTGTATGAAGGCCTGCAGCTCCTCGTCTGACTCTGGGTCGGTGTTGGTGGAGGAGCGGGGGGTGCTCCAGCGGGGGGGGATGAGGATGTCCCCTTCCTGCGAGACGGACAGGAACTCCTGAGACAGGTCCCCCCCCATCATCATGGAGTCGTTGGCCCCCCGGGAGTCTTCTTCTTCAGCCAGGATGATGGGCACCGGCAGCTCTTGGTAGTTGATGGCTTCATGCCTGGCAGAGGAATGGGATGTAATGGGATGTAATGTGATGTGATAGGATAATCAAAGCTTACAGCATGCAGCATAAGCTCAGTGAAATGTGAAGAAAAACTATATTTATATACTTAATTTAGAAAGTATGACTCAGATATTATATTATAATATATGATATTATATGATATGACTTGATGTTATATTACATTATATTCAAACAACTGTTAGTATTTGATTCTAGCAGCTTAAAACTACAGTATAGGCCTATGCCTCATGTAGGCTGTTCCACATACTCAGCTTTGAATAAACTTAAATCATACAATCATTTCCTATAACTAAGCAAACATTAGACCTACACAAACGCGCACAACGTCATGGTCAACAGTTGACAATCAGTTTGCTCGCAATGGACAGGCATTCAGACTTAATTGGACGCAGCAGCCTATCGTTGGTTGCTCAGTCCACGTCCTTGATCACAATTAAATAGTCCTTCCTACGCTTTCCAACCAATTCTGTCACCATATAGGCCTATAGAATATACTATGGTAACTTGAATTCAATTTACAAACCACAGTCTTAGTCAGCTATATGCTTCTATCTCCACCAAGCTCAAACTACAAACATACTGAAAGAAAGTACAGGCTGCTTGAAATGCGTGGCTACTCACTGTAAAATAGCGCTCTTCTCCTCTTTATCACCGCCATCCCAATTCGTGCGGCAACACGCATAAATCAGACCCATTGGACGCACGGGGGAAAAACGTTGCGCCGCTAAGCACAACTCTCAGCAGCCGCTCTCCTGGCTTGGCATTCCTGGAGAAGGCAGGACGGGACGAACTTAACTTCCCAGAGCGTTAGTTCACTGCCAAATGCAGAGCTGAGCTGTCTCACTCACTCCAGACAGCAGCCCACCCCGTGAGTGAGGCTGTTATGGGGGAGGGGGGCCGTGAGTGTGTGCCTGTACAGCTAGTTGCCAAATTGGGCATGTGACGACGATCTCAGCTTTCTTTTGTGCAAGTAACTCAGTGACTGCTGCTTACAGGTCCAGAAAAAACACTACTGCCTTCCTCATTACTCTGCACTTTTTAATCTTCTTATGCGTATGTCCTGCTGTGGTTCAGAAGGCGTGTAGTCCTCCGCTATCAGCATGACTTCATTCATTCAGGATTAAATTACTCACTTACTGTACTTCAAGGCAAGTAATGCACTTGAGTTCTGCTACTTGAGTTCTGCTACTTTCATGAAGAATAGTTATTGTTTTCATTTTTTCATAGTGCTGCCAGTGGGTATACACAGTGATTATTCTTTTCATAAAATGTCACAATTAATTGTTATAAAACAATGCAATACAGGATCTTAAACTTCACATCATGCATATTATTTCATTTATTGAAAAAAAAAAAATCAATCCGCTCACATCCATGAGTGAACATAAGGTGTGCTTCCATTTATTTCATGTGACAAGAATATAAAAAAGAGTCCAGAGTGTGAAAGTGCCAGGTGGGGGGAGGGTAGTGGGTAGGGGGGTCAGTTCTTTGGGTTCTCGTGCTGGAAGTAAAGGGGGTCCCCCGGGGGCCGGGGGCAGGTTTGGGGGCCTCTCCCTAGTCTGCTTTGGCGACTGTCCCCTGGCTGTCCTTGAGTGCAGAGTCTGAAGGAGGAGGAGGAGAGCTTCTGGACATCTTCCGCGGGCACCCACTACGCCTCCTGCAGGTCAGGAGGACACAAGACATCAGCAAACCAGCAGAGCCATTCACATTAGGGATGGGATATCGGTATCGGTGTATTGGTATCGGATTCAGATATCAACATATTTCAAACTTTGGATCAGATCGGAATATTCCTGATACAGACATTCGGTCAGGTACAATGTTAATTTGAAATCATAACACTTGCATATTAGATTTCAGGATTCGATTGTTACTTTTTGCTTATTAATTGGTTTCCTGTTCTTCTGACTCCCTTTTCTGACCAAATAGTCTGCTTGGGCCTACCTCAAGTTGAAACCCATGCATATATGTGATTTTGGTATTGGATCGGACTATTATCAGTATCGGCAGATATCCAAATTTAGATATCGGGATCGGGTCGGAAGTGAAAAAAATGTGTATCGGTGCATCCTTAATTCACTGTGTACATATACAGACACAAGGTGTGTGTGTGTGTGTGTGTGTGTGTGTGTGTGTGTGTGTGTGTGTGTGTGTGTGTGTGTGTGTGTGTGTGTTGGTGTGTGTGGGGGGTATTCTGACCTGAGTGAGGGGGGTGGTGTGGTGTGGTGTGTGTGTGGGGGGGGGTATTCTGATCTGAGTGAGGGTGGGGTGGTGTGACAGTGGGCAGGGCGATGATGCGATGATGAGAGGGGGGGGGTATTCTCTGACCTGCTTGATGGTGGTGGTGTAAGGGGGGGGGATATTCTGACCTCACTTCAGTGAGGGTGGTTGTGTAAGGGGGGGTATTCTGATCTGCTTAAGGGTGGGGTGTGACGGGGGGCAGGGCGATGATGCGTGGGGGAGATGTATACCTGCTTGAGGGTGGAGGTGTGACGGGGGGCAAGGCGATGATGCGAGGGCGTGCGGTGAGGAGAGGGGGGGGGGTGTATACCTGCTTGAGGAGGGTGGTGTGTGTGTTGAGGGGGGGGGGTGTATTCTGACCTGCTTGAGGCGGGTGGTGTGACGGGGGCAGGGCGATGATGCGTGGGCGTGCGGTGAGGAGAGGGGGTGGTCTCACCTGCTTGAGGGTGGTGGTGTGACGGGGGGCAGGGCGATGATGCGTGGGCGTGCGGTGAGGAGAGGGGGTGGGGTGTTACCTGCTTGGGGGGGTGGTGTGACAGGGGGCAGTGCGATGATGCGTGGGCGTGCGGTGAGGAGAGGGGGGGGGGGGTGTTACCTGCTTGGGGGGGTGGTGTGACGGGGGGCAGGGCGATGATGCGTGCGTGGGGGGTCTCACCGGCGTGGGGGTGGTGGTGTGACGGGGGGCAGGGCGATGATGCGTGGGCGTGCGGTGAGGAGAGGGGGGGGGGCTGTATACCTGCTTGAGGGTGGTGGTGTGACGGGGGGCAGGGCGATGATGCGTGGGCGTGCGGTGAGGAGAGGAGAGGGGGTATACCTGCTTGAGGGTGGTGGTGTGACGGGGGGCAGGGCGATGATGCGTGGGCGTGCGGTGAGGGGGGGGGGGTTGTTACCTGCTTGAGGGTGGTGGTGTGACGGGGGGCAGGGCGATGATGCGTGGGCGTGCGGTGAGCACTAGCTCCCCCTGGTGGGCCTCCATCATCAGGTTCTGCAGCGTGTTCAGCAGCACGTCCTCCACCAGCTCCCCAAACTCAGGCAGCCTGACACACACACACACACACACACATGCAGACACACACACACACATGCAGACACACACACACACACACATGCAGACACACACGCACGCACGCACGCACGAACAGACACAGACGCACACACACGCACACACACACACACACACACACACAGTCACAGACACACACACACACACACAAAACCATCATTATTAGTAAGTAAGTAAGTAAGTTTAATTTATAAAGCACATTTAAACAGCAAGAACTGACCAAAGTGCTGTACAGTGTCAGACTAAAATACTAAAATTAAGCAATACTAAGAATTTGATTAAAAACACATAAGATACAAAAGGCCTCAGTGAATAAGATAAAATTACATGGGTAAAGAAAAATAAGTATGTAGAAATATGTAGAAATGAGTTTTAAGTCTGGATTTAAAAGTAGTGGTTGTAGGAGCAGATCTGATGTCAGGGGGCAAAGTATTCCAGAGACGAGGAGCTGCCACAGCAAATGCACGGTCCCCCCTGGTTTTGAGGCGGGACCGGGGAACGTGGAGGAGACTTTTGTCGGCAGATCGAAGGGACGTGGGAGCGGAGCGGTGCTGAAGCATGTCAGAGATGTAAGTAGGGGCCAGACCATTAAGTGCCTTAAAAACCAAAAGTAAAACTTTCAATTGAATCCTAAAACTAATGGGGAGCCAATGGAGAGAGGAGAGGACAGGGGAGATGTGTTCATACTTCTTTGTGCCTGATAAAAGCCTGGCCGCAGCATTCTGGACCAACTGCAGTCGAGCTAGCTGGCATTGAGGGAGGCCAAAGTAAAGGGCATTGCAGTAATCCAGCCGAGATGTTATGAAGGCGTGGATTACTGTTTCAAAATCTTGAAAGGAAGGTGAGGGCTTGAGCCGGGTGATTACTCTTAGAAGCTACTTTTAATAACAGAATTAATCTGTTTCTAAAACACATGTCCGAATCAAAGATTACCCCCAGGCTTTTGGCAGATGGCTTAACAAAGGAGGAGAGGTGAGATAAGTAGCCAGTAACTTTGGGAATTGATTTTGGGGATCCAAAAATTACAACTTCAGTCTTGCTGTCATTTAGTTGCAAAAAGTTGTTTGACATCCAGTGCTTAATGGCCTCAACACAGTTCACCAGTTCATCAGTTATTACCTCTCATACTACTACTACTGATACTTTTACTCATATCACTGAAAAATTCAAAGATGTGCATTCATAAATTCATGAAATAATGCCATAATATATTAATGTACTGCCCTACAGAGGCAACGTGCAGTAAGTGTTGGATATTGTCAGTGCTTAATTTGAGGGGGAGCAAGGGGGAGCTAGCTCCGGAACCTCAAATGTGAGCTCCGGAACCTTGGATGTAACCTCAGGGAAAGACATCACAGACCCTCCCTCGGGGGGAGCCACCCATCCTCTGGGCTCCGGGACCTCCCACTTGACAAATTAAGCACTGGATATTGTTAAATGTTGGATATTGTAGTTACTGCAAAGTTGACATAAAAATATTGCTAAAACGGGAAACATCTGGACCATAAGGCTTTGTCAAAAGACTCAAGTCTCAACTCAATTTTGACAAAACACTATTTTGACCAAAGTTTGGCAGGGCAGTGTAATACACAGAAAGTGCAGTGCTCCTCTGCACTCTTGTGATATACAAATAGTTATTATTATTATTATTATCATCATCATTATTAGGGTGAACACACCTGCGTATGGCCTCCTCCACACCCTTCTGCTGCTCCTTGTGCAGTGTATTCTGGGAGCCCTGCTCTCTCGCCGCCTCAGCCCAGCCCACCTTGTTGGGGCCGCAGGATTCGGACTGCGTAGGTGGAGAAGGAGGAGGAGGAGGAGGTGACGAAGCCGATGGGGGTGGGGAGGCCGGCTGGGGGCTGGGGCCCAGAGATGGGGAGGGAGAGGAGGGGGAGGGGGAGGGGGAGGAAGGTCGTTGCTGTGGCGACGGGGGCGGTGTCGGGGGTCGCAGCTGGGTGAAGTAGGGCACGGGCTCGTCCTGGTGGCTGGAGATGGTGCGGTGGAACTGGGGGTCATCCAGCAGGCTCCTAGAGGTCAGGAAGAGGGTCAGGGGGCAGGGGTCGGGGGTCACGTTCATGCATTTCAAGACAGAAGAAGCAAAACATCTGAGTGTATGGCGGTACAGTGTTGTTAAAACAAAGCTAAACATGTATAAGTGTGTGTGCGTGTTTGTGAGTGAGTGTGTGTGTGTGTGTGTGTGTGCGTGTGCGTGTGCGTGTGCGTGTGCGTGTACCTGATGATGGAGGTGAGTGTGTGTGTGCGTGTGTGTGTATGTCCCTGATGATGAAGGTATGTGTGTGTGTACCTGGTGATGGAGGTGTGTGTGTGTGTGTGTACCTGGTGATGGAGGTGAGTGTGTGTGTGTGTGTGTGTGTGTGTTTACCTGATGATGGAGGTGAGTGTGTGTGTGATGATATCCATCTCAGGGCAGCGTGTGAGTGAGGGCAGGGCCTGAGGGGCGGGGCTCTTCTCCTGAGGGGCGGGGCTCTCCTGGTCAGCTGACACAGCCGAGGACACAGCCCTGGGCTCCTTCAGCCTAGACACATCAAGTCAAGTCAAGTCAAGTCAAGTCAAGTAAAGTCAGCTTTTATTGTCAGTTTCTTCATATGCACAGGTCATACAAGGAAATTGAAATTACGTTTCTCTCTCTATACCATGAAAGGACCTATTATCCTTCAGTGATAATGTAGGTGTAATGAATCTTGCCGAACAATGAATGAAATCCACTTTAATAACTTTGTAGTCACAGTTTGAAATCGTATGCATTTCTATGGCTCACAGCTGAGATAGTCAGGGGTAGAGAAAATCAGGGCATTTACCTTTTGCATGATCCCCTTCTCATAGCAATAGCGCAGCGAAAGACTTAGTTTGTCTTCTGTTTTTACTGATTTACGTTATTTCTTCAGACAGTGCATTACTGTACATTGCACTGTGCAGAACTGTACATTACTACTAACTTATTATATGGTGTGACGTCATCGGTCGAATGCTCCATTCATTTCAACGGGGCTCCCCAACGTTCGCACGTCTGTTATTTTTTGATAACGGACGGGTTGGTCTATAACAGACCGCTGTCAATGGCAACAAGACTTTTCACTGCTAAAGCGACTTTTCAACAAGACTCTAATCAGCTGCTGTGATAGACAACACCTGTTGTCCTGGCTACCTAGCTGTTGCCTAGCGGTGTTCCACAACGGCACTGTTTTGTTTTGCGCAGCAACAATCTTTTGACATTAAAAACTATAATAGACTTAACATTAAATAGGCCTAAAGAAATGTCCCCGCCATGTGTGAATCATTTAAGTATATCCATATAATAAGCGGGTTAACGTTCGGCGAGTCGGTCGCTTTGTGGAATAGCAGCACTTCAGAGAGAACAAGACCCCTCCGCTCCGCGTCAGGGTCTAAAGATTCTCTCTGTCGTGCTGCTATTCCACGGTAGCGACCTTCTCGCCGAACGTTAACCCTTACTTATTATATGGTGTGACGTCATCGGTCGAATGCTCCATTCATTTCAACGGGGCTCCCCAACGTTCGCACGTCTGTTATTTTTCGATAACGGACGGGTTGGTCTATAACAGACCGCTGTCAATGGCAACAAGACTTTTCACTGCTAAAGCGACTTTTCAACAAGACTCTAATCAGCTGCTGTGATAGACAACACCTGTTGTCCTGGCTACCTAGCTGTTGCCTAGCGGTGTTCCACAACGGCACTGTTTTGTTTTTGCGCAGCAACAATCTTTTGACATTAAAAACTATAATAGACTTAACATTAAATAGGCCTAAAGAAATGTCCCCGCCATGTGTGAATCATTTAAGTATATCCATATAATAAGCACTCCGCTCCGCGTCGGGGTCTAAAGATTCTCTCTGTCGTGCTGCTATTCCACGGTAGCGACCTTCTCGCCGAACGTTAACCCTTACATAACACATAACCAGGGGTGATAGTGAAAAAAAATCCTGACCCTGAACTTTTTTCCCTGCTCTAACGACGACGACAAGATACTGCATAGTGACGTAACGTAGGCCTATTTTCACACATTATTCAAACTTTCAATAGCCTGTGTATGACCATTATTCAAGCCTGAACCTGTAACACTTTCTGAGATAAGAATAACCTAATGGCTAATTATTATCAATGTTTTTATTTTCGCAAACTCTGTCAAGCCTGAAATCAGGTATGGAGCCTGAATACTATCAGCCCTGCATAACTCGAACGTAAATAGCTTACGTGTGTATGTGGTGCCTGCTGAATTGTGTGGAGAAGAAGGTCTGGTACTCCAGGAGGGAGTGTGAGCGCGCGGTGAGGCCCAGGTGCAGGAGCATGGGCTGGGGGGGCAGGGGACGCCGCCACACCTGGGAAGAAGCCGACGCCGCCCGCTCCCGCTCCGCACGACGCTCAGCGCGACTCCTCCTCGCCTCCGACGCACCCCCCGCTAACACGCTACTGCTGATGATGCGGATGGGGGGCAGAGTCTAGTGGAGGAGAGGAGGAGAGAAGGGGAGAGAGGGGGGGAGAGAGAGAGACTTTGACTTTTAAAATCCCTTTATT
>NC_085869.1:9289343-9296843 GCF_034702125.1 Engraulis encrasicolus | reverse complement strand
TGAGGCCCAGGGCTCGGTTGTCATAGCCACTGCCCTCGAAGCGGATCAGTGCCGACTCCCCCTCCAGGACATGGATGGGTACGTCCACCTGCGCAGCGCAGCGGCCCACCACAAGACAAGACAAGACATATAGGAAAAATGAAATTACGTTTTCTCTCTATACCATGCCAGGACATAGACATACTGACATAAAGTGCAGACAGGACAGGTAACAGTGATGGACTGGTAACAATGGACAAGACAAGACAAGACAAGACATTACATCACACTTAGCTGACGACTTCTTTTATCCAAAGCGACAAACAGATATTTACAGGGTATTGGTTACAGTCCCTGGAGCAGTGTGGGGTTAGTTTCATTGTTCAAGGTCACTTCAGCCATGGGCAGAAATGTATTGGAAAGAGTGGGGATTGAACCCGCAACCCTATGATTAAAAGTCCAACTCCCTTACCATTACACCATACGGTACACCAGTGATGCCAGTACAGTCCACTGAGAACCAGGGCTGGGCAGCTAAAGACGACAGTAGTCAAGTCAAGTAGGTTTTATTGTCAATTTCTTTACATGCACTGGTCATACAAAGAATTTGAAATTACATTTCTTGCTTTCCCATTAGACATAGACTAATCTAGGTAAGGACATAGACAGTATAGACATAGACAGTACTTATACATGGACTTAAGACAGTATGGACATAGACAGTGCTCATACAGACATTTAAAGTGCAAGACTGGACAACAGAAGACTTGTAGAGGACATACATTAAGAGGTATCTGTTGTGCTTTTGTGCTTTTCCTAAAAAAAGTCCTTTATAGCGTTCTGACATGGTAATAGTAGCATTTTGAAGAAAATAAATATTAAAAAAGGTCTGTCAAGTACACCAGCAGCAGTGTGTGTGTGTGTGTGTGTGTGTGTGTGTGTGTGTGTGTGTGTGTTGTGTGTGTGTGTGTGTGTGTGTATGTGTGTGTATGTGTTTAGTGCAGGTAGAAGGTGCGGTGTGCGTCTTGTGTGTGTGTTCGTGTGTCTGTGTGTGTGTGTGTGTGTGTGTGTGTGTGTGTGTGTGTGTGTGTGTGTGTGTGTGTGTGTGTGTGTGTGTGTGTGTGTCAGTGTGTGTATGTTTGGGTTTAGTGCAGAAAGTGCAGTGTGCTTGTGTGTGTGTGTGTGTGTGTGTGTGTGTGTGTGTGTGTGTGTGTGTGTGTGTGTGTGTGTGTGTGTGTGTGTGTGTGTGTGTGTGTGTGTGTGTGCAAGTAAAGGGCCACAGTGGGTTTAGATTAGTTCTTGAAGGGCCCTGTTACTTTTACTAATTACTATGTGCCATTCCTACTGATGACACACTATTTAGTACTATTTATTTTACAATTTAGCTGTAATATTTTACTATTTAACATTAATATGAATAAAATAAGACTCACAGTTTCAACTAAACAATTTCTTATTACGTCCCTGTTTTGTAAACAAAGACTAAATAAACAGACAATGATTACGGTGTATGTCGTGGCCTCTAGGGGGGAGAATATCCACTCAGCGACAGTGGAATTTACTCAGCAGTAACTAAACTATTATATTTCAAACTTCCCCGTATGATAAAGTATTATAGCAGTATAACTGCATGCTACTCACGGTGTATGTCTTGGCCTATTGTATTTCAAACGTCCCAGTATGATAAAGTATTATAGCAGTATAACTATTTGCTACTCACAGTGTATGTCTTGGCCTATTGTATTTCAAACTTCCAAGTATGATAAAGTATTATAGCAGTATTGCTTTTTTATTTATTTCTTAGCTCTTATTTATTATGTATTTGTCCTGTCTTCCTGTTATGTGTTGTATGTATGACCAGGTGGAATTCAATTTCCCCTTGGGGATTAATAAAGTCTCTCTCTCTCTCTCTCTCTCTCTCTCTCTCACTCACGGTGTATGTCTTGGCCTATTATATTTCAAACTTCCCCGTATGATAAAGTATTATATCAGTATAACTATATGCTGCTCACTGTGTATGTCTTGGCCTATAGAGTATGATAAAGTATGATAAAGTATTATAGCAGTATAACTACAGGTATTTGCTACTCACGGTGTATGTCTTGGCCTATTGTATTTCAAACTTCCCAGTATGATAAAGTATTATGTAAGGGTTAACGTTCGGCGAGAAGGTCGCTACCGTGGAATAGCAGCACGACAGAGAGAATCTTAAGACCCCGACGCGGAGCGGAGCGTTAACCCTTACATAATACTTTATCATACTGGGAAGTTTGAAATGAATGGAGTTGAAATGAATGGAGCATTCGACCGATGACGTCACACCATATAATAAAGCAGTATAACTACAGGTATTTGCTACTCACGGTGTATGTCTTGGCCTATTGTATTTCAAACTTCCCAGTATGATAAAATATTATATCAGTATAACTATATGCTACTCACGGTGTATGTCTTGGCCTATTGTATTTCAAACTTCCCAGTATGATAAAATATTATATCAGTATAACTATATGCTACTCACGGTGTATGTCTTGGCCTATTGTATTTCAAACTTCCCAGTATGATAAAGTATTATAGCAGTATAACTATTTGCTACTCACAGTGTATGTCTTGGCCTCCAGGGGGGAGAATATCCACTCGGTGCGCACGGTGCGTCCGGGGGCCACCTCCCCGTAGGGCGTCAGGCACTGCAGCACGGGGTGGCCGAAGCTGTCCCCACGCAGCTGCTCCAGGGGCTCCGTGTCCACGTGGTAGCGCAGGGGCAGCGCACCGCCATTATACAGCTCGTAGATCTAGAGAAGAGAAGAGAGCACACCGCCATTATACAGCTCGTAGATCTAGAGAAGAGAAGAGAGCACACCGCCATTATACAGCTCGTAGATCTAGAGAAGAGAAGAGAGCACACCGCCATTATACAGCTCGTAGATCTAGAGAAGAGAAGAGAGCACACCGCCATTATACAGCTCGTAGATCTAGAGAAGAGAAGAGAGCACACCGCCATTATACAGCTCGTAGATCTAGAGAAGAGAAGAGAGCGCATCGCCATTATACAGCTCGTAGATCTAAAGAGGAGAGCACACTACCATTATACAGCTCGTAGATCTAGAGAAGAGAAGAGAGCGCATCGCCATTATACAGCTCGTAGATCTAAAGAGAGCACACCACCATTATACAGCTCGTAGATCTAGAGAAGAGAGCACACCGCCATTATACAGCTCGTAGGTCTAGAGAAGAGAGCACACCGCCATTATACAGCTCGTAGATCTAGAAAAGAGAAGAGAGCACACCACCATTATACAGCTCGTAGGTCTAGAGAAGAGAAGAGAGCACACCGCCATTATACAGAAGAGAGAAGAGAGCACACCGCCATTATACAGCTCGTAGATCTAAAGAGAGCACACCACCATTATACAGCTCGTAGATCTAGAGAAGAGAGAAGAGATCACACCGCCATTATACAGCTCGTAGATCTAGAGAAGAGAAGAGAGCACACCGCCATTATACAGCTCGTAGATCTAAAGAGAGCACACCGCCATTATACAGCTCGTAGATCTGAAGAAGAGAGCACAGAGGCAGCGTATCGCCATTATACAGCTCGTAGATCTAGAGAAGAGAGCACACCGCCATTATACAGCTCGTAGATCTAGAGAAGAGAAGAGAGCGCATCGCCATTATACAGCTCGTAGATCTAGAGAAGAGAAGAGAGCACACCGCCATTATACAGCTCGTAGATCTAAAGAAGAGGGCACACCGCCATTATACAGCTCGTAGGTCTAGAGAAGAGGGGATAGCACCTTTAGATGACCTACGTATTCTTGCCCACTCATCCAACTATTGGTCTGTCATGTGGTGGCACAGAGTGACGCAGGGCAAAGCTGTTATACAGCTCCTCGTAGATTTGCAGATCAGCACCAGCCTAGCTATGAGAGCTCATACACCTGTCTGCAATGGGGTCGTGCAAGGCACTGCCGTTTTGCAGCTCATAGATATGAAAGCGAAAGTGAAAGAAAGTGAAAGCCCATTGGGAAACTCCAACTCCCATTGTCATTGTGACACAGCACTCCACAGCACACAAGTAAACACTGCACACTGCACACAACGAAATTGCATTTATGCCTCACCCGTGCAAGGGGGCAGCCCTCAGTGGCGCCCCATGGGGAGCAGTGCAGTGGGACGGTACCATGCTCAGGGTACCTCAGTCATGGAGGAGGATGGGGGAGAGCACTGGTTGATTACTCCCCCCACCAACCTGGCGGGTCGGGAGTCGAACCGGCAACCTCTGGGATACAAGTCTGACGCCCTAACCGCTCACCCATGACTGCCCTATGCACATCACTACAGAAGACATACTGTATGCCAGGCCTCACCAACAACCAAGGATGTTGATAAATAGTGATGATGACCACAAGATTTTTTTGTCACAGTCGATTTTTTTCTCAACTTAAAATAATTCTTTATAAACTATCAGCAAATAATCATTCATCAAAGTGTAATTTGAGAACAATGTCAAAACATTGGTTTTGACCAAACAAGCGGCACCTGTTTGGGGGGTTCGAAGCCTCCGATGACCACGGGGGCGAAGGTGTACTTGCTGGAGGTGAAGTGGAGGTAGCGCTGATTTCTCTCCACCGTCACGCCCACGAAATTCAACTGAAAACACACACACGTGCGCAGACACACACACACACACGCACGCACACACGAGCACACACACACACACACACACACACACACACAAACCCAAACACACACACACACACACACACACACACACACACACACACACACACACACACACACACACACACACACACACACACACACACACACACACACACACACACACACACACACACACACACACACACACAGTTGAGCTTACACAACACACACATACAGCATACAGAAATATGCACAAAACACTTTAAATAAAAATAAAATATAAATTTAAAATTTTTAAAATTTAAATAAAATATGATACGTTGCTTTAAATATTAGGTTGACAGAGGTTGACTCAGTGGCTTCTCACTAGGGATGGCGAAAATTGAAAAAACTCTTAACCGGCTACTGAGACTCATTAACCGGTGGTTAACCGGTAATCTTAAATTATACAACATTTGCGTGCCTGATATGCATAGCACTGATTTTTTTTAAAATTATTTTCACATTAGCCTTTTTTTTTTGCTGCGCAGACAGGACCTGCCATGTCCAGCCACTGTTGCCAGATGGAAAATGCTGAATTAGCGTACTAAAACCTCAAAGTTATAGTTTTTTTGGGAGGAAATTATTATTATAATTATTATTATTATTATTACAACTGGTTAAGCGGTGGCAGAAAATGTTACTATCGGTATTGGTTTTACTACCGGTTTTACTATCGACTATTGGTTAAACGGTTACCGGTTAACATCTCTACTTCTCACCAGGATCTCGCGGCCATAGGAGAGCTTCATTAGCACTGGCAGACGGTCGGTACCAGCAAACTCATGTCTGCAGACAGGAGAAAACACCCAGCATTCACAAGCATTCATAAAAAACACATTTGACAACATGCCATATCAGAAGAACTAGGTACTGCAGTTACAATCAAGTTACAGTTGATTACAGGGTTCTCTAATTCAGATATAAATTTCCATGATTTTCCATGACTTTTCCAAACCCAAAAAACTGAATTGCCATGACCACTTCCGTAACAAAAATGATGTTAATTTTTTTTTTTTAAGTGAAAACTGAAGATTATCTTCACCCCTAGAGCCGACACCAAGCCACCGCCCAACTTAGGAGGGCTCATTACATTCTAGAATGTTGCACATTACTGCGCGAAACCAAACCAGCTCTGGCGAAGAGTTGTAGTATAACCAGTAAGAAACAATGTTATACACCAAACAAAAAAGTTCCAGGATATTCCATGACTGTGCATGCAAAATTGTAAAATTCCATGACTTTCCATGACTGGAATAACGTTTATGAAATTACATGATATTCCAGAAATTCCATGACCCGTGGGAACCCTGTGATTAGTGTGTTATTATCTGTGCGTTGCATGATGGAATAACCAAAATAGACCTAGTGAAAAAAAAAGAAACAAAAGTACATTTGAAAGCTGTGGAATGTTAAAACATAACTGACTCTCATCTGTAGGCCACTCATAAAATATGGAAAAAGGAAAATTCATCTGGTTTTAAAATGCACGATAATATCACAGGCGATTTAGCCTATGTAGAGCCACCACACATCCTCTGATTTCCTTTTCACTAGGTTGCAGCTCACGTAGGGCAAGGGTTGCAATACCGTATGTGAACATTCTCATCCTCCATAAAAAGTTCTTCAACATACTCACCCTCCATAAAACGTTTTTGAACATTGTCATCCTCCATTTAAGATTCTTGGGTAATACACTGTTAAACTGAGTCACTCTTACTGTAAAGTGGGGTCTGACCTAAGTGAGTAGGTGAGTGGGTGAGTGAGTGAGTGAGTGAGTGAGTGAGTGAGTGAGTGAGTGAGTGAGTGAGTGAGTGAGTGAGTGAGTGAGTGAGTGAGTGAGTGAGTGAGTGAGTGGGTGGGTGGGAGGATGGGTGGGTGGTGAGTGGGTGAGTGAGTGAGTGAGTGAGTGAGTGAGTGAGTGAGTGAGTGAGTGAGTGAGTAAGTGAGTGAGTGAGTGAGTAAGTAAGTGAGTGAGTACATTTTATGAATCCCCAAAGGAAAAAGTGCATGCCACCTGGGCATCCATATAGTAAGACAATGACACATAAGTTGTTAGTGTAACAAGTTAGTGTGACCTGTATGTGAAGTGCACTGCCCTCTGCTGGCCTGGAGGCAGGGTGCCGGAGCGCGGGGAGACAGAGAAGAGTCGGTTGTCCTGTGCCCGCATGTGGTGCAGCTCTGTGGGGGTGAAGTCGCCGCTCTCGGCCCAGTACTCCAGCTCTATCTGCTGGTCCTCCGGGAGCAGGAAGCTCCTGACCAGGGGAGGGGAAATGACATCACCACACACAGGAAGTGAGCTTACGATTGGATACAGTCAGGAAAAATCCCCCTGCTGTGAAATCCACAAGGTATTTTTTAATACTGTGTACAATCATAAATTGGCAGACAACAAAAAAGATCAAGTCAAGTGAGCTTTTATTGTCACTTTCCTCATATGCACAGGTCATACAAGGAAAATGACATTTTCTCTCACTATACCATGGCAGGACATAGACAGACTGACAAAAGTGCGAGACAGGACAAGTAACAGTGATGAACTACTAACAATAAAATGATTAATTAATACATAAGATTTAACATTGAACAAATAATGATAAAATTATTGAAAAAACATGATTATCATGACACCGTGGCATGGGTGTGTGCGTGTGTGATTCCTCACCATTCCACAGGGATGCTGCCCGTGTTCTGGAACACCAGCAGCACACAGGAGGGTTCCGAGCCCAGTGGCGCCGCCCCGAAGTTCAAATCCAATATGGACGACGTGAACACGGACGGACAGCGCCTCAGACTGGCAACGACAAGCACACAGATGGT